>NC_089535.1:8709285-9009285 GCF_963924715.1 Thunnus thynnus
TTACAGCACAGTAAATAGGAAATAAGAAGTTACCCCGAGGCAGTGAGGAGCCTGTCCACTTTCACTCCAGACAAATCTTCGTCCTGTCTCGCCTCTCCTCACCGCACGCCCCATTGTCTGTCTTAGGAAAAGCATTGATGAGGCACTTGTAAGTATCAGCATCTAAAGAGTTT
Organism: Thunnus thynnus; assembly: GCF_963924715.1. NCBI lineage: Eukaryota > Metazoa > Chordata > Actinopteri > Scombriformes > Scombridae > Thunnus > Thunnus thynnus. Next base: position 8,709,459 of record NC_089535.1, read on the forward strand.
GGAAGCTGGCGTCATTCGTTTTACATTTTCCAAAACCAAAGATACACTTACGCATTTGTAAGGAATGAATTAAACAGGATGTCTGTCTGCTCTAACATAACCTGCAAACATCAGCATGCCTGGCTAACTTGCTACGCACAGCAGTATTACTTCCAACGCCAAGAAGCATTTCATGAGCTAACTTGGGTGGTTACATGTTATGTTAGGACAACTAAGCCCCGTTCAGCACTGGCATATCCACTGTGTGTAATATGGTATCCCCAACTGGATTGCTCATTGATGCTATCAGAGTCATAGCAGCTACACTTGTTAGCCAACACAGCGGTTAATCGTAAATGTAAAACATACCTTTATAAAATAGGAACAATAAAGTATAAATTCAACCTCTGTGATGCTCATCAAAGTTTTTAGAATCCAAACGAGGTTATGTTGGTGCAAAATAACAAAATAACATTTTTCCTTATGATTCACAATTGTATTATGAGGGCTAACTGGCTACAGCTATAGTTTTTGAGGTTGTTGACATTTTGCCTGGAACATTTTTTAGAATTATATCATTCATGTAGCCATTACATGCATATTTATTACCATTTTAGAAGGAATTTGTTTTTAGACAAGTCAGCCAGACGCTCAGTTTTCATCTGACTCATGGAACATAAGCTTTCTGGCTAAATCTGCTCCTGATAGTTGTAATGTTAGCCATCAAAATGGAAGGTTACCAGAGTAAGTAATGAGAGGCCTGTTTTTTATCAACCTCAGTATGAAATTAGGGACCCAATGTTTCAAAAATTACTCTGAATTCTGGTGGTAAATCTGCCCCCATTATTGTAAACTGTGTAAATCTTGTCAGGCTTAGCAAAAGTCACCAAGAAGGCTTAGCGAAGGGTCAATTACATGACTGTCACTTTTACATTGATATGCATTGTATTTACTATAATGAATTATTCACAGACTGAAATTAGACCTTAGTAGAGAAGAAAAGCCATCTTAATCGTCGTAGAAGTTATTGCATCTTCTCTTGCTCGCAGAGTTTGAAGGAAAGACACTTTTTGTCTCAAAAAAAAAGGAACAACATTTTCACTGTCTAAAGATTCGTAAGGGCTGCTAATGATGCTCAATGTGATGCAAATTACTCATTCATAGCCTGGCTGGCTTTCTGTAGAATAGATGGGGGAAAACTAAGACCTAATGATGTTTGGATGGAATCTCTGTTCTGCATTAGGGCTCAAATTCATTTGCAAACACAATATCTTTTCTTATACAATTGTAACTAAATCAAACACAGAAAGGAATCCAATTGAAGCCTGCAGATGGTTGTTCAAATAACATTTGAAATTCTATTTCCAAATGAGCAGCCTACAGTGCGGGGCCTGCTCATCATCACACTGACAATTTACCTCCCCCTGCCAGTTTGAAGGAGCTGTAGAAGCTGAGTGTACGGTGTCAGATTCATTCAGAGAACTGTTGGTCGGGTTTAATATTACATGCTTTGGGCAACAAGTTAGATTGTACACGCACATCAAAAACGCACAATCAAAATCAATTTTGAATCGTCTTGTTCTCGTAAACATCAAATTTACGACCACATGAAAAAGCATTTACTCGATGTCCACTTGAAGCAATAGATATTAAAAACATCTATCTGTTCCCTGCCAGCTGCACATCAGCGCGCTCTTACATGATGTGGATCTGTCAACACAAATCTGACTCAGGCAGGCACTCTGTTCGCAGACAGCGCTGTTATATTAAGATGTCAGAAAGAGACCCACCACTTCCGCCTGTAAAATGAAAAAATATGTTTTGTCAGAAAGCAGCTCTGCAGGGTTACGTTGATTTACTCTATTCACTGTGCAGCCTCCTGAAATAATAATGAGAGGCAGTGACTTTATAGAGTAATCGTAACTGACACCTCAAGCTAGATGATAGTATATCTTCTGGCATGTTGTATTAATGCTGAATTAAGATCCCTGTATTTTTTTTTTTATACAAAGGTTTAACAATCCATGCTAGTCTATGGAGGGTTGAGAAAAAGTAGTGCAATAAACTGATTCAGATAATTACAGTGTGCCTGGTGAAAACCATACGTATGATATTAGAAGGACCTGCACAAAAAGCATAAAAATGTGCCAGCAAATCAATGAATGCTCAGCAAATATCTAACTTTCTTTTCCTCCTTTGTTAACGTTTAATCAATAACTGAAAATTGCACATAATTGCCTGCACAATACAGAAATAATACCAATGACATTTGTTGGTGAAAAATAAATTAGTTACAAGCACACTGGTGCTAATAAATAAATAGGTTAATATACAACAATGCTGCCTGTTTAGTAACTCTTTGTAAATGAGAAGACAGTTGCCTAACTGTAGTAGCCCCTATGGTTGGTTTGGGGTGGATGAGACCGATGGTGTCTCAGGTGTACTGTAACACTTGGGTCTCCATCACGGTGTTTGATTTTGTGAGGGGGGTTAATGCTCCTATGTGCATGCCAACTAGCAAGATGGATGCTTGCTGCTACACAGGTATAATTGGATCATGCACCTGATTCTGGTGTGGCCATTGATCTCTTCCCCTGCAGGGCCCAATATTTAAGGAAGGAGAGGTTGGCTCCTATTGATTTTACCCTCAAACTGATCATGAGTCTTCGGACACATGCGATTAACATTTATCTGTGGTTCTGCATGATGGACTGGCTAGCAGGCGTTCAGCTATTCCTTTCAACAGCTCTTCACTCAATGCAGGTACAACCCTAAGTGAGACGTTAACTGCAGTTAAGCTGCTCCGCTGCTCATATGAAATCGATTAAATTGCACGTTGACATTTTGCTACACTAGTGCAGCAATGTATTTACAAGTCAGAGCTGAAGAACTAAGATGCGACACTAAATGGGGACAGAATAGGGCTTGGGATCATTAAGTGTTTTTGTGTCAGAAATCTAATTTTAGTCTGAATTATAATGAAAGAAGAGAATTTTGTCTGGGGTGACTTATCGAAAGAAGGTCTTGGCAGGGATTACATTAGATGCAGAATTCATTACAGTGCCACTAATTTAAAATGTCACTTTCTGCTATCTGACTGCTGACTGTGTGGTGGCTCCGCACTTGTACCATCTCACATTCAAAATAACAGCATGCTGGGAAAAGGCACTCAGCTAAGCATTACTTGACAGGCACACTATACATGTCCAGAAAATACTGTAGTATTTTTATTAATCTAATGTTGCAACAAAATAATACACACTGCAGACAATATATAGGAAAATGAGGTCACGCCTAAGAATTGAAAATATGAAGCCTTGCATGTCTTGACATCAGTTTCATGATTATATTTTTATTGCATTTATAAAACATCAAATATAATGTTAGGTAGCTATTTGGAACCAAGGGTGTTTTGTCCCCCTGGATGACATTTACTTGGCTTTAATGGCACTTGCGCAAACCCAGATTACTGCATTGCCTGGGGCATCGACAAAGCAAACAGTTAAACAGCATCATTATCATCCACAGAGCAGGCAAACTCATTTCATTTTTAATGCATGTATGTGCGTTTCTGTGTGTGGCATGAAGGCGATAAATAAGTCAAAGTAAATTGCTTTTAGACAGGCAAACTGCGCTCTTTCCGTGTAACTTTCTGTGTAATGTAACATGCTTTTGAATTTGTGTGAATATGTGCCCTGACTGTGAATGAACATGTATGTGGTGTAGTACAAAATTAATGGTGAAGTAATTAACTGGCATGCGGACATGAAACATGAACATTTGAATGCATGTGCACAATTCACAAGATATATTGCCCTGAAGAAATTATTTGTTTACACTGAGATTATGTGTTTTCTGAGAGTGAGTGGATACATGCCTATACTAATGCATTTGCCATTTTACTGCAGATTGATTTTTGTTGTAATATGCATGCATTAATTTTTTAAATGCTGCAAAATGCTTTAAAAAAAAAATCCTCATACAGTCAGTAGTTCCTGTTAGGCACACCGTGTGTGTGCTGGACCTCTCCTTCAGCCAAAACAGTATTCCTGAACAGACATCTCTTTCATATCTGTGAGTTCCACCAGACACTCCTTGATTTCATGCTTTTCAATGATGCTCTTTGACCGGCTGCAGAAGTTGCCTTAGGCGCACAAAGGAGAAATATTACAACCATAATGAATATCGAAAAAATGCAGTGTGAGGTTTTTAACAAGTGCTTATACACGGTGTATTAGGATGATGAATTCCCCTGCCTGGGCACCCTCCAGATACAGCACAAAAAGATGAAAACTATGTCACAGAAAGAGAAAGAGAGAGAGAGAGAGAGAGAGGGAGACATTGATACAAAAAGGAAATTCCAGGGTTTGTGCAGTGTCTGAGCTTGATGAAAGATGGGAAAAATATTTAGTGCACCTAATAATACAATGCTCAGTTCATTAAATTCATTCATCAAATGCCTCAAAAAAATGTGACATTATAAGCTTCTCAAAGGCACTGTTGCATTAAGATTGTACAGGTGTTCATGTGTTTGTAACCATCGCCTGCAGGTACACTGACATCATCTGTCAAGAACAGCCAGTAAATAGGAACCTGAGTATGCAGATAAAAACCAGGCCTCTTTTGGATGTAAGAAAGATTATCCTCACACAACACACTGAGGATGTTCAATGCTGTCTGGAGATGGGCTGTCTTTATTTCAACACAGAGGGATTTCTTCTTCATCTGGTTTCTGTGGCACCCCAGTGTTCAAGCCGATGGAAGTTGCAGTCACCACTTTGAAGTTGTGACAGTCATACTGTGATGTCTCAGAGTAGCAAATACATCACTGTAATCCGAATGCTCCCTTTGATGGGCTTTGAAATAGTGTTTAACCGAACTCTACAGTGCTAGCGCATAATGTTCGTGTAGGAATCCTGAGCAGCATTCAAATCACTGTTAAACTGAGAGGGCAGTTTTTGCTCTCAAGAACAAATCACACATATTCACCCTCATAAATCACCGCAAGCAGCTTGGCAAAGTTTCCCTGGACCAACTTTGAATACTAAGTCACTTTTTTTCTTGTTTACTCATCCTGACGTTCATTTTCTTGTGTGCGGGTGCTGTTCAACCAATTTCACTTGTAATGTATAATTGAAGAATTTATGTATGAAAAGTTACAAAGTGTCAGACTTGCAAATCCAATTTTCAGACAATAATAACTAGCGAGATATAATTCACAGAGAGAGATCAACTAAATCATGTGTATGTGCGTATAAGATAGAGCATGCATACTTGATAGGTGGACTCTGGTCCATATCCAGACAGAATAACAATTTGATGCGGACCAGGAACAAAATTTAAGCAAAACCTAACTCGGACGGCTTTTGTGTGACACACTGCTATCACATCACTTCAGCTGTTGTCATTCAGCCACCTGTTAATTGCTACAGTTGGCCAGGTTGTGGAATATAAGAGCTTTTGCTGATAAAGTAAAATGGCTTGTTCAAAACTAGCCAATAGAAAAAACAGTGAAAAACGTGCATTAATGGATGGCTGAGCTGAGAAATATACATGCATTCATTCATTATGCCCAAGCGAAGTACGAGACCAATCTGTTTTGAACAAAACTATCCCACAAACTACAAAACTGAAGCAGTTGAAGTCGTGATATCAAGACTCCAGCAGAAAAATTGTAGGAATCAAACATTTTCAACAATAAGCAGTAATGAAAACTTCCACCAGTGTCTCCGCCCGGCCATCGCATCTTTTTATACTAAAGTTTAAGGACTTGGTCACACAATGAAAGTGTCACATTTCCCATTAATAAAGAAATGTTCTTCATGTTCTGAGTTCTGGAGCTTTTGTACTGAAATACCATCTCGTTTTGCACCCTTAAAGGACCTTTGATGCTGTGGAACTGTATTAAGTTAACCTCTAAGACTTTTATATTTGAGTATCCCTGCGATAGAGATTCCAGCAAAGAGACACACATGCTGGTAGCCATGAATGATTGATAGTTAGCAATCTATTACCCCTCATCAAAATGTAAAGAAAAATCAATGACAGAAAAGAAGTTTGATATTTCTCTTCACTTTAAATCCACAATTTTCATTTGGCAAATAGTGCAACAACACCGCACACATTTCAACGGCTACATCCAACACAGCTACAGTAAGAAAAAAAGATTTATATGAATGCGAAAATACACTGTACTGACCTTCAAGCAAACTAGTGAAGAGATGTGTAGCCTAGCGATGCCATTATTTGAGGACATGCAGAAGGTGAGGCATTGCTGCGAGCTAATACAGCGTAATTAAGACATTCACAAATCTGGCAACCCAGTAGGGTGGAAAGCTCATTGCTGAGATGTAGCTCCATCCTCTAACTACTGATCTGGCAACTGGCGGCATCGTCCTGTAATTAGCTTTGACATGAATACAAGAACCACACGGAGACGTTGTGTGTGATGAGCAAACAAAGGATGGTACCGTATGACAGAAATACTAACATCAAGATCTACTCTCTCCCCTTCGTTCTCCCTATTGCTCTATTCTCTCCGCTGTCTTGTTTTGCTTGTCCGTCAGTCTGTCTCCTGCTGCATTTCTCCTAGATATTTCTTTTGGTTTTCTGTTTATCCACGATGTCCTTCGGCCTTTCTCTGTTTCCCATTGTCTGTTAACGTCCCTCTGTGTATGTCTGCTGCATCATTCTGGCTTGACCTACATAACCTCTGGTCATCAATTTTGTATATTGCATGGACGTGTATGGCAGAGAGGTCCCTCCAGGGCCTGTGTACAGTGCCATGTCACTCACACACATGCACGCACACACACACACACACACACATTCACACACACGCGCATAAATCAGGGCCATAACAGTCGTTTGCTGACATAAGCCCCCCCAGCAACAACAACACACACAAACAGCACTGCAGCCTATTCAGGGGCACAGAAACATGGAGAAAGGCTGCACAGTCTGAGCGGGGACAATAATATCTCTGCACAGATACTGGATGTGGTGAATAAAGAAATAAATGGAACAGATAATTAAGACATGAAGGGAGAAGGGTAGGTTAGACAGCAAACTGAATGGAAACGCTGAGAAACAAATAGGTTAATATAGACACATTCAACCCTTCTAAACCCATACAGTCACTCAACTGTAAAGATGTTTGACAGTGTGGTTGTGAGCTGTGCATACCATCAGTGTATCAGACTGGAAGCACTAAATAAAAGAGCATCTATGGTAAGTGTGTCCCTCGGCGACTGTGTCTGGATCTTTTTGGAATGGGTGCGTTTACGGCAGAAGGTGTACATGTGGAATGCATAATATTGAAATATTGTCAATTTAGGATTTTGTGCTGTTGCTGTAAATTTCTGCATTAGTCAAATCACAGTGCTTAGTCAGTGAATCAAAAGCAGGGCCCGGGGGCTGGCCTGTAGGCTTCTCCACCCCAAGGCCCGGAGCTTCCTGTATTTACCGTAACAAACTGTGTGAGATTCAGGCACATTCACAGCAGGCTACACCACTTACAGAACAATCAGAGTGCATTTAAACACCTCCGTCACCTGCCTCAAAACCTGCATCTGTAAAAAAGATGGATTCTGGGACAGGCGGTGGAGGAAACTGACGGTTTGCTAAGTCTCGCCACCCTTAGTTACTGTTGCTATGTGTGTCAAGCATTCTGCCCACACACATGACATATATATGCAGTTTATAAATATAAAGGTGGCAGATTTACCACTCCATATTCTTAGTAATTTATGAAACAAAGGATTCTTGATTTCACACAGAGATAAACAAAAGCCAGCTTCTCAATTCTAGCTAGCAACCGCTGATTTTGCTGGCTGAGATGATCATATAGCTCGCTAGCTAATTATAGTGTCCAGTTTTAGCCTATCTGTGTGCAGTTGATTGGTTTTGAAATAGGAAACCTGTGAAGAGGTCTTGAATATGCTCTTGATAGCTAGAGACATAAAGGAGACTGTTGTTAAAGTGTAACATTCCCTGAGAGACAGCATCCTCACCAGCTAAGGATCCATGCTAGACATGGAAATAAAGGAACAGCATTGTTTTTGTACTGCAAGTTAAAGCTAGTTATTCCTAGTATGATATAGAAAAAAATAAGATGAGACAGTTATTTCATACTGACATAATGCTGTTTATTTATTTTTGCTTTATTGGTTGTATATTTCACTGGACGTTATAAGACAAAAGGCTTTGGAGATGAGGATTAACCGATGTGAGATTGCAGCAGTGACAACTCCCCAAATCAGGACAGAGTCTCTAATTTTACACTGAACTCTGATACACATACAGTGTATAGCCTAATGTGATATGGTAGAAATAGCTTCATGCAGTGGCTAAATAGAACACAGTGGATGTCCCAGTCCTGAAGGGGTAATCTGTAACTCCACAAAATATTGCAGTTAGCTGATGATAAGCTTATCGGTTTTGGATGCAACCCTATGTTAGCATTACTGCTGTAGGTCGTAACTGGTCAATGTTGCCAACTTAGCAATTCCATCACTAGATTTGGTGACTTTTAAGAAAAAGCTGCCCACCGACACATTGTGACTTTCTCTCTTTGGAGGGAGTGGCCAATATTTCTCAGTGAATGTGCACTATTCTGGCTGTGGCTTTCTGGACTGTGTTCAATCATCAGCAGGACAGAGAGGTGAATGAGCTGTTAATGTGTATACCTATGACTAATCACAAATCTGCATTGCTTGTCCAGGGAAGACCTTCTCCTTTGTTTTTATTCTAAATAATTTAACTTGATTTTTAAGGTCTTTTTTTTTTGTTTACAGATTTCACAATAGTAAGTTTATTCCAGTGTTTTTTCCAGTTTGATTTCATTTTCTTTACTTTCATATTTTAAAATGTTGTATATACTGTATGTGATATCATACGTAACAGATATGCAAATTGGCGTCGGACATCATCTGGCAACATCTGGTGACTTTTTGAGCAGGCTTTAGCTACTTTGAACTGAAAATAGTTGGCAACACTGAAGCTAGTTAGCTGGGCATGCTACCATTTGCAGCTTAAGTTAGAGCAGACATAACACACTGTTTAATCCATTCTGACATGTTTTTGGTTTCGGAAAGGCCAAAAAAAAAACACCATCCTCTAAACTCTTTGGATAAAGAGTATCAGTTTTATAGAGCGCCATGCACACTGCTTTGATATGTGAAGAAATGTAAGCTATAATTGGACAAATACTGTTCAGGGGAGGGGTTTCAAAAAATGTCTAAAATGTTTCAGTGTTCCTCAGTGTTTGCTGAGATATTATTCCATCATTTGAGAAGAAAAGCCTCCAATTCTTTGATGAATGAGGTTAGGTCAGGGAGGTTAGATGTTAATCTAATGTAATTCATACTTTGTGATTCTGAACTTCCCATAAACCTTTAATGATTTTTGGATGTGGTGATTGGAGAGGCTGTATAATGTGTTTGACTTCATCATGACATCAATAAAACTGCTCCTGAATTGCTCCAGCACAGTATCTGGCGACATTACCATCCTGCAGTATGTGGGAGAGGTATTTGCCTCACTGGGTGCACCTGATGCTGTAAACACGATCTAATATCCCTCAGAAGGTAGAGCAATGATCACACCTAATGGCTCGCAGTAGATGGCTGTCTGTGTCGCTCCATGCTTAACCATGTTTAACATCTGGCGACTAACTCAGAGTACAAAGGCCCTTATTTGTTTATTCCTCGAAATATAAATCTGTCCAGATAGAGATAAATAAGTGAAAATAACTCAGCAGACCACACTTTTTTTCCACTGCAGAAATCCAATTTTTTTTCTCTCCTTTCTCCAGATTATTCATCTTTGTGCAAATGCCTTAGATACCAGCAGTTTCTGAATGGCCACTGCGCAATAAATGCCAACTGTATATAAATCTGCAATTTAAAAGTGCAATTTATTGTTTCACAGAAGTGTTGTTTCTTTTCAAAGGTATTTTTTCAAGGTGATGATTGTCAGATCTCTTCTAAAACTGACAAACACTTGTCATTTCAATTTTATAGATAGATGAGTTATTATCCACTTTTACATCTTGTCATCTCAGTCCGCTTTACCTCTATTCTCTCACACTGTCTTGTCTTTCTTTTATTTCCTTTCTCACTTCTCCTTCCTCTCCTTCTCCTCATTTATTTCTTATTCTCTGTACAGCACTCGGGCACTTCTCCTCTTTTATCCTCCCAAGGTCAGAAGCCTAACGCTGATAGACTGATTATCCAATGTATTAATACGGACTCAAGATCAACACACAGGGTGCTGCTAAGTCATACATTTATGGTAATCTCCCTGTTAATGCAGAACTGATCAAGGCCTGGACCCATCCAGACTGGGTCTGCAGCACACTAAATGAACAGAGCATTACTGAGACATAATAGAAGTGTGAGCCATATCTTTAATAGCTATCTGTAGCATCAACCCTGGAGAGAGCACAGGGAGAGAAAGTGATGAAAGGGGGAAGTAATGGCAGCGTGCCTGAGAGGAAAGACACAAATTCTATTAGGACCTAAATTTAAACTGGAGCTCTTTTACTCCGTTTCTCTCTGTCCTGTGCCCTCTCCCCCCCCTCCCCCCCTCCCTCGTTCTCTCTTTCACACACACATACACACTTGCGAAACCTAACTGCAAAGAAGAAAAGAACTCAACTGATGAAAGAACTAGGCCTTTCTCAAATGAGGACAAATTTTGGAAGGTTAGTACATTTTTCTGTGAAACTCGGATAAGTACGCCAAATCTCTGCTTTTTCATTAATTCTGCGAGCACAAAAAGAAGTAAAGAGAGTGAGAGGAATAGAGTGTTGGGTGGGTGCACAATCAGTCTTAGTCACCTCACAAATTCAATGCAACTTCGCAGAGCGTTAACGCAGCACATGCATTTCACTCCCCGCTGATGCACCTGCTATGAAGACGTTTTACATACATCTGCATGCAAACAAGACAATCCGGCAATTTGCATTTCGAGCTCAATGGCCAGGAAATAAATCTAGAGGAGGAACATCCATATGAGCAGCCACATTAAATCAACGTCCCTGTTAGGCTCGGCTCTGTTTGAACAGTTTTTTCATCGGATTCTTCCCAATCACAAGGTTGCTCCATCATCTCCTGTTTCTGGTGTTGACATTCAGTATCTTTGATTGTTTTTCTATTCATCGCTTGTTCACCACAGTACTATTTCTACTTGGATGAGCATACGAGGAAGTGAGGAGACACGTTCTGCTGTCCTCACTTCACACCTGGTGTGCACGGAATTATCAAACCCGTCACCGTAATTTGATTCTTATTGCTGTAAAAACTGCAAGGTAAAAATATGTCAGGAACTGCTGTGTGTTAATTAAACTAATTGGAGCTGCGTGTCTTCTCTCATACACAAGCCCTAAACATCCAAAGACAAACAAACACACATGCACAGTGTGTCTCCTGTTCCCCTTTGAAACTGTGCTTCTTAATAACAGAACATTTCATCAGATATGATTAAAGGGACTTCTGTGCTTAGTGGCATCCACTGTGTCTTCATACTTTCAAGACAAAGTTTAATATTGGTCTAAGTGCCACTGAGATGTCTCTCCTGCTGTCCAGTGTGTGGGCTGTGTACCACCGCGCAGGGAAGGGCTCCTGCCGACAAACAAATGTTCCTCTTTATGTCTGGAGCATTCCACTTTCATTAGTCACAGATCTCATTCCCCTGCCCCGTAATCAAATCCTCATTGAGTGAGCCGAAACTCAGTTACTGGTACTGCTAGCAGCACATAAAAAGACATGCATTCATGCCTGCACGCACGTGCCCGCGCACACTCAACTTTAGGAAACTAATTGAAAGCATCATGGAGACTCACAAATGCAATCAGAGGCACAAGAGGCAAGTGTTGTGCACTTTAACTCATTACCTTACATTATCCTGCTGTTACAATGTGAATCTGATCTGGCTTCTGACTTAAACCTTTTCTCAGGCTGACCTTCTGTTACTTCTTTCAGGTGCAAAGACCGGTCGAAAACAGACAAATGGGAGCGCACATTAGAGAATACAGATATGAACTTGTCCCAATGCCATTACCAAGGTGATTTATGCATCCTACTGCCACCAGAACAGAATTCATTTCAGCTGAGAGTCTATCTACAGGCCGCTGAGCTATTAGTGTATAGTGTGGCTCAGTTTCAGAACCACATGGCCATCCAATTAGGAGCCTATTGTTGACATTCACAATGGAATAAGTACTGTACTGCCCACACAGAAACAGAGTGCTTACTAAGTATCAAAGCAGTATTCTACATAGCTCTAGGCTGGCAAAGGATACTGCTAACCTGACACATTGACTTACATTCATTTCCTGGAGACACCGTGAAATTAAAGATTTACATTATGGCAACATGCTTTTTGTCCCCAAAAGGGGGGTGAAGCCCAACAATGTGACTGTGTAAACAGATTTATGTCCCACAACATGGATAATACCTGGTTCACACACACCCAACAGTAGCTCTATCTTTTAGAGGACCAAAAAGGTACCGTTTAACCCCAAAACCAAAACGGCCCTGCTAACCCCCACAGGTGTCTTCAATTATTCTAGCTGATGAGATCAGAAGGTTGGTGGAGCTTTGATGGGAATTACATGAGGTCACCGGACTCCATTTTCTGAGGGTGCATGGGCACAACAGGGCCACCACGTATAGCAACAGCATAGTAAACAATACACGCTGATAAACACTTATATGGCCTGTAGAGGCTGATTCAAAAATAGAGAAAGCACTGCACGGCCAACACTTAAAAAGCACCACTACCTGCTGCTGTTTGATTAGCTCATACCTGTCGCCTAATGACCTGCCTGCAGCAGTTTCCACCTCCCTGCTGCTGTGTAACAAGTGGCACACCTGCATCGGCAAATGGAGCGAAGCCCATTGATAAAGATGCAATTTGTCCTGCAACGAAGTTAAGAGGAGTGTCAGAGAAACATCCATCAAGCGCAGTCTGTAGACATCACACACAGTCCTGAGAAGAGGTCTAATCAGGCAAAATTATTAAAATGACCTCACTGTGTGGGTTTAGCTGAGCAGGGCCTTTAACCCTATTAGTCCCTTTTTACAGAATGATTAATATTATTAATTTAACCTGTGATTATCCTGCTTTAACAAGTCATAATCCCGTGAAAAGGGTCTATATGCTGGGTTTTTTATTTTTTTATTTTATTTTTTTGTATTTTTAAAATTATCCTCTTTTGGGAGGTCAGTGCTTATTAATTGTCCCTAAAATTTAAGCCTTTACAGGCAACTATATGTGGAACATGTACAGTAGAATAATTTGACAAACTAAAGTGAAAAGAAAGTAGATACTACTATATGGAAACATTTTTCCACTTACAGTAATGCATGAGCCATTATGGACTTAAATAGATTTAGAATCGGCCTATATATTACTGATTTATCCTGTAATTTCATCCAGCAAAGACTGTAAAATACTATTTTTTCCATCATGAAATAATGTAATCGAATCAATAATGGACTTGAATTGCTTTACATGAAAAACAAATCCAAACCTATATAGATTTTTTTTTCTACGATGACCTGAACTGACAGCGTATCATTTTGGAGAAGCATTTCCTTCTCTGTATTCTTGCCAATTTAAATCTCCCTCTCTCTGCGATGCAACTTCCGTTTTCAGCACCATGAACAGCGCCGTCACTCTCATTTTTTCATCGGGAGCTTATACGGCAGCTTGAGGCGGGGAGGTAAACTTTTGGCAATATCAGAGTGAAGGTTTATAGCCGTGTAGCTATAAGACAGGGTTTGCGCGTCTTGAGCCCAATGTTCACCACAGTCCGTCGCAGCGATAAATAAGTGCGGGCACGGAAGACCGAAGGGAGAGGCTCTGGAGATAGGCTCCCCGATATGAAATGAATATGCACAGAGACGATTCCGTGAAACAGATCGGTCGCTTTCTGCTACTGGGTTGCTGAGGGATTTTTTTTAAAAACCACAACAAAACAAAACATAAAGAATCGAGCGACTTGCAGCGCAAAAAAAAAAACAGAGACCCGGGAGGAAAGGACTGCTGTGCGGGGGGACGCAAAGGGACTCGATCTGCATGTGAGACCGCTGGTCCACACACACCGGAGGCAAGAGATGCAGCCTGCGAACAAGCTCCTGACTCTGATTCTCCTCATCTTCATGGGCACAGAACTCACCCAAGTAGGTTTTTTTTTTTTTTTTTTTAAACGCCATTTTCCACCTATTGTATTAAAAGCTAGAACCCGCGGTTAATTGGCTCCAGATCCACCGTGAGATTACCCGGTTACCTCGTATAAAGAGCCCCGGTGAATTAGCCCTCTACCCCGCTTAAACAGATTAACGGGTGGGATTACATGATGTGAATACATTGTGCTTGACGGGCGCGGATAGATCCAGCAGAGCTCTATTCAGTATCTTTACCTCCGGGGCTGACAAACGAGCCAGATATAGGGAGAATATTTGCATGATTTGTCAATTTCCTCGTCAGCAAATGGTCTGATTAACAAGTTCAGGGATATTTTGTATAAAATGTGCTAGCTTCCTCTAAAAAAAAAAGGTCCATTGTTCAATTATGGGCTGCTGCTGCTGCTCTTTGGTGTTTTAAAATCAGAGCTCCACAATCAAATGCAGTCTCTCTTAGAAGCTGTTTTGAGCATGCTCAATGACCACAATGTGACTTACTGTTGTGAGGGGAAGAGAACATTTAGTCCAGTAATATAAAGCCACCCAGTTTAGTAGTAGGACAAAATTACTGGTCAATAAAATGCATCTCTGTGATTCTTTATTGGGATTAGTAATTACTTCCTGCTATCTAAAAAGGCAATTTGCAGCAAAACACATAATAGTTACTGTTGCATTAAACTGTTGCCTTTATAAATTCTCACAAGCGGAGAGAGAAAGAGTGAGTGTTCTTATTTATTGCCAGGCCCTGCCACCACTGGTTGGAAGAATTTGATGATTTAATTGCCCTTGCTTGAAGAGAGTCATATTTCATGAGCTTCACTGTTGTGTGAATCCAATTGTGGTTGGTAATTGGAGACAAAAAAAAAAAAAAAGAAAAGAAAATGTGCCACCGAGGTACTATCAATAAATTAATCTGTGGTCCCAGTGTGTCCATGATATACTCTAGTCCAAGTGACAAACTTAATAAAATGTGCTGGAAGTAGGTTGCTACAAATCCAGTTGGCCCTGATAACTGACGTGTTAGAACAATATTGATGTAATATTGCCTTGACAGATATATGTCAGCCAATTGATTTCTGCAAATTTATGAGAAATGTCAGTGTGCTGTGAGTGGAGCATTTTTTTTTTTAATATTCACGGAGCAACAGCTTGCTTTTTGACATTCATGTGAAATGTGATTTGTAATTCGATCAATGCTGTAACCTTACAACACAGCTATCACTGGCAACGACTTCATCTCTCTACATTGATGCAGCAAGTTCTAAATGTGAAATGGGCATACAGTAGAGCGGCAGAGTGCACAAAAACGCTGACACAATCGAACAATGGGGCTATTTGCGCTGATTGATGGAAGCCATCAGTCAGAAAGGAGGGTGAGGGGGGGACAGAGGAAGAGAGAGTAGCGTGTTTCACTTCGGGTTTCGTGACAGTCGGTTCTGGACCTGCTCGGTGCAGGTCAGGGCCCACGTTACAGTGGCAGAGTCTCTGTCTCTGATGGCCTGAGAGAGTGTGTGTCCTCTGCTTGAAGGTAAGTCGATATTAGTCCTCAGCCTGCCTGTCCGCTTACTTCCAGGAGAACAGAAACACAAGATACACTGACAGGCTCTATTAATACAACCCCCTGCTATAGAAACCTACACTATATTTCAACGTAGGAAGGCCAGGACTCTTCACATCTCATCTCTGTTTGAAGACAAAAAGTGAGAGGTGTATCCAGAGATATGAAGATATAAAGCCTTTTATTACCAGATCACTCATAAAGAGAAAAAGCCATCCAGGCAGTACAGCTTCGACCTTTGATGTCGAACAATGATGCCCTTTTTAATGACCAGATTAACCACCTTGCTGCAAAAGTCTTACACGGTTTCAGACAGTGTGGGGGCCGCTGCTCTTTTCCTAACATGTGGCCAAAAGAGTGGGGAGACGCCTGATTAGTAGCACACTCTCCTCTGTAATTCTGCCTGCATTCCTTCACCTTTATCCTCCGCTGAAGGATTTGGCTACTGTCTGGTGTTCACACAGAGAAGAATAGTAAGCAGCCAGAGCGGCATCTGTTCCTCACCTAGTGGCTCCCCCATGGCTGCAGGCCCACATCCTACAGCATCTCACTGACACCTGACAAAACAGATGGCACTGCTATAGCAGCCCCTTTGACACCATGCAACCTACATACCATAACTAATGCTACAAACAGCCATCAATACAAAGAATTACTGTTAAGCACCAGCACACACACACACACGTATGCACACACAATTAATAATGTATGTTTTAAATCGATGTGTGGATTCTCACAGTTTAAAAAAAATAGCTTCTAATTGACATGAAACAACTGAATTTGAAGGACTGTCCACTTCTGCGCTGCTCAAGTTTAAAATAAGGATCCAACATGGGAACATTTTGAAACATTTAAAGGTTTTAATGCATGAAACCAAAAAAATCAATTTGGTTTTACGGGAGAAGCTGAGACGGAGTTGAGCTGAATTGCAATATGTGTGGTGTGATTGGCAGCTGGGGTTGAAGCTATTTATTATTCAGTATGGTTGGTTGAGCGACGAGGCAAAGGGGGGGTGGAGAGAGAAAGCGAGCAGAAGAGGAGTAGGTGGAGATATGGTGCATTTTGTAGTGCACTTGCGGGCTGGAAATGTGATTTTTTTTTTTTTTTTCCACTTTATGAACACTTTCTACTTTGTGTACTGAGCGTGTCAGTGTTGTTATCCTACTGTATACATACAATCTAACCACCTGTTCACTATAATACAATACAGTCCAATAGCACAGCTAAAAATATTGCTTTTTATGAATCTTTAATCCTCAGTTAATCATCATTTCCGACACTGCAGTTTGTTGGGATTCTTTTTATTAGATTGTAAGATGCTTGTCTTACATTCTTAAGTGCCTGCTTGTTCATCCATCCAGGTACATCTACAAATTACATCTACATTTGCGTCTTATATTGTAAAATGAAAAGTAAACAGCAGGTAGAGCACAACACCACAAGCCACATTCTCAATTTGATTAACACCTCTCTGACACAGTTTTATTCATGCAGGGAGCAGGGCTATTATATTAGACTGCATAACTGATAAGTGTGCAAGTGCTGCTTTCATTATGCATACACTCTTTATAAAAAAAACATTTGAGATCATGTAGACAATTATAAAGCCTCACTCCTTTGAGCCTTCCACAGTATAAGTACTGAAGTGCATTTCCAATGAAAGATTGTGGTTTTAACTCTGATTGACTGGCTGGTAACTGACTTGTTGATTGTCAGTGCACCTGTGTTCCTTATATCACTCTGTTATATACTGAGCACTTTATATTAGAGTTGGGACCTAAACTTTTGATTACTTGTGTCACCTATATTGAAACCGATTGGGATCGCTTAGAAAAACTCATTGTATCCATTCGAAAGCTGTGTCATCAGAGACCGCTGTGCTGCACTGAACTTCACACTATTACAGAACACTAGACTGGACCGGACAGAGGTGACCCCTGCTGATACTTCACAGTAATCTGTGGAGCCATCACTACTGTGAGCCCTCACCTCAAAGGTCAGAAAGAATTTGGAGAGATAAGAGAGACAGAGAGAGACAGAGAGAGAGAGAGAGGGGGGGAGAGAGAAATGTGAAGGAGCAGTAAGCGCAAACTTCTTCCTTCCATTTTTCAGTTTACCAGAAAAATGCATTATGGTGCTGACAGAAATAGCTGTGGACACCGTGGCACTCTTGCTATTCTGGGGACCTCATGTATCATGCAGTACTGCAGTTTTGCCTGTAGGCCTGTTGATGTGGACAGACAGATGAATAATTTGTCATTTCGGAACATTTAAAAAGAAATCCTATTTTATAACGTGCTATTCTTAACAAAAACATGCACCAAAAACTGCACTTGCTAATGCACCCACAATGTTATGTCCTGATTTAGTGCAATAACATCCCATGTGTATAATGTAAAGTAATTCTTTTTAATGGTGAGCTTTTTTAAAAAACTATTTTGTAAATATATATATTTTTTATAATATTATGTGCTCTCCCTTGCATTTTAATAGCCCTTACATTTTTATTTCAGCAACGCCAAAATCAGCTACACGATGGCGCCAGAGTCACGCGGATTAAACGCTCGCGCTCTGAGCTGAAGGCATCCAATAACCCATCAATAAGGCATATTCTGAACCCTATCAGCGCACTGTCATTGAAATGCGACATTTTGTGCAGGTTTAATTAGACACATGTGCTGTGCAGATCACTTTCAAAGGTTGTCTTAATTTATAGCCTATGAAAGCCTGATTTACCATGAGAGATCCGAGGAGGTTCGCTTCTATGTCAGCGAGCCCACCTCTCCTTTTGGAGCAGTGGAGAAAGAAATGTCACTGTCCGCTATAAATAATCCTTCAGCATCAGTGTCGACCGACCTCAGCCGCACTGCTCATGTCATTCCCTCTGGGGACAGTCAGTGTCGGGCAGCTTTTGGGCGAATCAGGCGCAATCCCAGATATTACCATGAACGAACCTCAACCTGGCTGACATCATTGCGTCTGGCGATATAGATAGATCCGTAGTACCTCCTCCTTCCTCCTCTCATCCATTTGGAGCAGCCTGTGTGTGTAGTCAGTTGCACTTAATCACAGAGCTCACCAAGGCAGGAGGCGGACCGTCGGGCGTGAACGAAATAGTAACGGGGCACCGGAGAGGCACCAGCGTGCGGGACAACGCAGACAGAGGAGCTATCCGGAGGACGCTTCCAACTCTCGGGGTTATCTCCCTTCCCTTTTTCCATCTTCCACTGGATCAAGTGTTGCAGTTCTATCCCGAAATTCCCGTTTCGGTCGACACTATCGAGTCCGACTCGTTCGCAGCCAGTGCTTCGTTGGAGATGTCCAAAAAAAGACCAGCCGAGCCGGAGTCCCGGGTGAAACAACAAGCTACTCTGGGCAACATGACTCGCCTTCCTTGTTTCTCCCCGGAGTCTGTAGAATGAAGACGGCTTGAATAAAGTCCAAGCAGCGCGCAAAGATGTCGGTGCCTTTGCTGAAGATCGGCGTCGTGCTCAGCACCATGGCGATGATTACCAACTGGATGTCGCAGACCCTCCCCTCTCTGGTGGGGCTCAATACCACCAAGCTCACGGCGGCACAGGGAGGGTACCCAGATCGGAGCACAGGAGTAAGTGCGCAAGTTTCGCATATTTCCTGAGGCTGGTTGTATTTTTTTTCTGAATGAATGACGACTGTTGCAATTAAATTACAATTCAGAGTTAAGCTGCGCAACATATGCGCTCTTTTGAGTTTTTGCTTCTTAATTATGAGGAGAATTTCTTTCAACGGGTGTTGCGCGTAAAGGCGCAAAAGTAAAAAAAGTCCTGGAGAGGCATCATATATCTTCCTCCTGGGTTTGATGTTGCTCCAGCTGCAAATGAGCTGCTGTCTCAGTCGACATGAGTAGCCTGCACTAAGTGGAAAGTTATCGGCTGGTTCTCTTCGCTGGCACCGATATAAATAAGGTGGAAAAATTGGGGGATTGACACGACAAATTTGAAGGCAGTCTTCTTTTTTTACCGCCAGAAACAGCGGGAGGGTGTGCGTAAATGAGAGAGGCGCACAAAGCCAAGGTGCTGTTACAGAGTCAGGATGAAGCGTTTCTTTGTTTCATGCTCCTGGCAGATTCAGGGCTGCTGTCATAACCGTCTCTTTGTCAGCAAAGATACACTGTGAGCGCTCTGTCAAGTGGATTTTTAGGCAGTTGGATTAAAAAATTCAGTGAGCTGATATTTACCCAGCTATCCTGTATGTTCTAGGTTTATTTCTTCTTTTTTGTCAGTTAGGTAGTTTTACATCAGTAGGACCTGAGATTTCTCTGAGATATCAAGACAGGTGCAGTGACAGTGGTTTTTGGCATGCGGTTGTCCGTGTCTGGCTGAGTAGCTGAGTGATGAAGTTACACCATTGTTCTTTGTCTTGTCAGCACGTCCTTTGGTAGAAAACTGTGCAGCTGAGTGACAGTCTGCATGCTCCTTTTAGATTTTGTAAACTCACTCCTTCACACTATAATTGAATCCATCAGCAGGTCTGTGCAGTGATTTTTATCGCTGATGCAGTGATGACTTATCTGTTTCAAAGTGTCAGTCTTATCTGATCAGCAGGTTAGAAACTGGAGTTCTCTTTCTCTCTCCCTCTCTAAAAAAAAAAAAAAAAGAAAAATCTTCCTGACACGTCACACTTAACACTTAGAACTTCCACACACCCAACCCACTGAATAATAGAAGTTGCTTCAGCTGACTCGATTGGCTACATCTTCCCTTTGTGTGGCTTTAAAATTATACAGTATGATGGTGCAAAAGGGGTGGAGCCTGGTGGTTGATGGTGTCCAGATGGTGATGCAAATGCAACACAGATTTAGCATCATATGGGCACAGTACACCAAAAGTGCAAATAGCTGCAAAGCATCCTCTTTGCTCTTATTGACCCGACCACCTACAGTGATGTATTTTTATGCTAAAGTGTCAGTCTTCTGTCTTTTTCTGTTTTTCTCTGAACTGTTTTTCTTCTCCTCCTCTCATGCTTTGCTCCTCTCTCCTCCAGAATCACTTTTCAACTGCCCTTTTTCCTCTCTATTTATCTTTATCTTTGTCCTCAGGTGTTGCCGGCAAACCCAGACGATGCGTGGCAGGTGTACAGTTCAGCCCAGGATAGTGAGGGAAGGTGTGTCTGCACCGTGGTGGCACCCCAGCAGTCCATGTGTTCAAGGGATGCCCGCACCAAACAACTGAGGCAGCTGTTAGAGAAGGTAATTACCACTTAACTCCTGTGCAACACGTGGCCCCCTAGCAATCAAAGTCATACATTTGCAAGAGCAACCACCTTTACTCCCTCTCTACCTACTTCACACACAAAGATATCATGATATCTTATATATATCATAGATGTCAGGCACACGCACAGGATTACCCAGGTTTGTGGTTTCCCAATCACCTCTCTGCCTGTGGGACAAGAGTAGGAATCATACTCTAATGAGCTCCCTGGAAACCCAACAGGCATCATGGGAGGCAGCAGTACATTTACTCTGTGCGAGTTTCTCTTGTACTGCACACATCCAACGCAACACATCTAATGATGCAACAGAGCTCAATACCCATAGACTAGAAGCTAAGAGTACCTCATTTACACAAAAGGAACATTTAAGCAAATTTATGGAAAAATACCCTTTATCCAAGGATGGAGATAATCCTAAATGTAGAATAGCCAGCTGATTCACATACGATGCCAAAAAAATACAGGCATCAACAGATCTCTACTGAATAAATAGAAAATGTGCCAAGTCTTTGGAGTTTCTGGACCAAAACAGTTTTGGGAAAAAAACAAATGTCTTAACAGTATGCATTCTACACTTGCACCGTGTGTGTGAGGCCCCTGACTAGTTGGCCCGATGTCAGAGTTTGTGAATCATTGCAAGAAGAAAGCCGAGCCAAAACAACATATTGAAAGTCTGTTGCGCTTTCTCTACATCTCATTGCTGTAATTACACCACGAGAGATAAGAGATTTGTTTCATTACTCAAGCCAATGTGTTCATATGGCACCTCAGGTCCAGAACATGACCCAGTCCATCCAGGTGCTGGACCAGCGGACCCAGAGGGACCTGCAGTACGTGGAGAAGATGGAGGTCCAGCTCCGCGGTCTGGAGTCCAAGTTCAGGCAGGTGGAGGAGAACCACAAGCAGAACATCGCCAAGCAATACAAGGTACGGAGTCCCTGATCTAAGAGCCAGTCGTCATGCCATCAACTCAACCGCCATTCTGTCATCGCTGTTCTGCAGCCCATCACACACTAGCTTACCCATTTTTTTGTTTGTGTGTTCCCACTGTGATGATGGTTCAGAACTGCCTGAACCACCACACATACCAATAAATTCATGATGCATGCATAATCAAAGAGGTTACATAATTGGATGCTTTGACTCAGCTGTGGTAATTCATATCCTTATTTCTCACCAGTTACAAACTTACGTTATAAAGCCGTGTGATGGCATCATACATCAACATGGAAATAAGGAGATTAAATAAGACATCTCGTGTTTATCATAATGACTATGTAATTGTGAAATGTTGTACACACTCAGAGTGTTAGCTTGAAGAGTGAATACAAATATTTCTGCACTTCCAGTATCTAGTGGGCACTAAATCATCTGTGAGTTTTTCTTAGAGGGCTTACTGTTAAATTAAAATAAAGTTATTTTGAATAAATCTTTTGCATATAGGGCAGGGTATCATTTTTAAAAATATTGCTGATATAATGTCTCTATTTAGGTTCAGATAATACTTTGGTTTCTTCATTTAACAAGGACAATAACAGTAATTTTAATTATATTATCTCAATTGATTAATTGGCCTATAAAATGTCAGGGAATAGTGTAAAACATGCACTATCACATGAACAATCCTAAAAAATACCTAAAAATATTGATTTTACTCAAGCCTTCAAAATGACTGACAGTGTGATAGGGTGTCATACTTTAAATCAGGATACACGACAAACATAAACTCATTAAATTGTTCCATCTATTAAAACTGCAGAGATGGAATTAGGTGCTTTTGATTGGGGTCCCACAGGACACCAATACATGAGTATTTTTAAAAAAGCACTAATTAAAACAGAAAATAATGACATGAAGTCATTAGGAACAAATTGATTGACAAAGTCATGAAAAATTTGAATGATAGAATAAAGCACCTGTGAGATATGACATAAAGTATATCTCTGGGGTCTACAGGTAACCCAGTCGATAGGATTAAGATTAATCTGGTGATTATTTTCTCAACTAATCGATTAGTCATTTTATCTTAAAAATGTCAGAAAACAGTGAAAAAGTCCAAGATGACATCCTTATATGTCTTGTTTTATTTGGCCAACACTGAGAAGCTGAAACCAACTAATGTTTGGCATTTTTGTGTAAAAAAGTTGCTTGATCGAATATTCAGTTGATTAATCATTGCAGCTCTAAACGCATCATTTCAGTGTAGACTACCTTTATCTTTGCATAGACACTGAGATCTAATAGCGGCGCTTTGTTTCAAAAGCAGCTTCAGTGTTCGCATCATCTTACCTGCACTGATACATCTGTGTGATCCTGTCACCTGCTTGCTCCAAAAACCTCACGCTAACCAAACGCCACATTCAGTGCATGCGTGCTATTTTCTGTAACGTGTCTTTAAGTGCGTATACTAAGTGTGTGTGCGTTTGTTTGTTTGTTTGTGTGTCTGTTAGAGAGGTTAGCAAGCTCCAGCCCCTGTCAACAGTTTGTCATTTTCTTGCTTGCAGGGCTAACTTTAAGACATGTAAAGAGAGCCACAGGGAAGAAGAGGCAGGTCAATTCCAGATTCCCCTGAACTGGGCCACAGTACTGAGAGCATTTGGGCGTCAAACAGTTAATTTACCTTTAGCACCATTAAGACTAAGAAACCCCACCCTTCTCCCAAACCAACCCACCACTGATCTCTTCCTGCATGTTACTGCTGTCAAAGTTTTCCATCTAAAAGCTTTTTTCAAACGTAAATACATTTATTATTATTATCATTATTATTATTATTACTATTATTATTATTAATTGCTGTTATTCATTTTATTTTCCTTTGGCTTTTGTCTATGCATATTTGGTTACTCAACAAATCTATACGTAAAACTATAGACGTAAAATTCGAGACACTTTGTTGTGTGTGACATGTAAAAGCATGTAACCCTTAATACGATGTTGCATTTTAAACGATGATGACCAATAAAGAGCTTTCCCAATTGTTGTCGGTGTACCGAGGGCTTGCTTTTTAACGGCTGGTCACTGCCAGGACGGAGCCACCTGCTCTGCTCGTCCAGCGGGCGGAGAATATTTTCCGGGTTTGTTTGCTCAGACACACACACATGCACAGACCAAACACAGCTGTTCACACA
Organism: Thunnus thynnus; assembly: GCF_963924715.1. Taxonomy (NCBI): domain Eukaryota; kingdom Metazoa; phylum Chordata; class Actinopteri; order Scombriformes; family Scombridae; genus Thunnus; species Thunnus thynnus. The sequence continues at coordinate 8,733,569 of NC_089535.1, forward strand.
CAAACACACACTGAAACATGGACACACTTGTCAGTAAAGAGGCAGGATAGAGTTAGAGTAGCCAGGTTCAGACAGATGTTTTTTTTTTTTTATTTCTTTTCTTTTCTTTTATGGACAGCGGGTCTTCCTTTTCTCGCGCATGACACTCAACCGAGCTTATTCTAATCCTTTCAGGCCATAAAAGCGAAAATGGAGGAGCTTAGACCGTTGATACCAGTGTTGGAGGAGTACAAAGCCGATGCCAAATTGGTATTGCAGTTTAAGGAGGAGGTCCAGAATCTGACGTCAGTTCTAAGCGAACTTCAGGAGGAGATGGGGGCCTATGACTACGAGGAGCTCCACAACAGAGTGTCAAATCTTGAGGAGAGACTCCGAGCATGCATGCAAAAATTAGGTAGGCACAGAAAGTTGTTGGCACACACCATGTTTCAAACATGTGCATGCACAAACACTCCCACTGACATACAGTTTTGTTTTGTGACTGGCCAGAAAGAGATTCTCAGGCATATTCACATGATACAGAACATCACAGGAACATTCTGTGTGGCTGCGATGCTCAACCACACGAAAAACACAGTCTTATAACACACTTGCCATTTATACTTTATGATTCTATTTTGTACATGCTAACCCTCTAATGGGCCATTTGTTTACCCTTACCTTGTTAGGATTAACAAATAATGAAGTCTGTTAGAGGGCTGTGCAGGTAGAACTATAGTTACATTCAGGTAACATCCATATCTTCTGTAAATTCTCCCTGAGAGAGAGAAACAAGGCACTAGTGCTGAAACCATTAGTCCATTGGCAGAAAATCAATCAACACCATTTTTTTTTAACTGATAAAAATATTTTCTGGGTTCCAGATCCTCAAATTTGAGGATTTTCTGCTTTTCTCTGTTTTATATGAGTGTAAACTAAATATTTTTGGGTACTGGGTAAAACAAACAATTAGGAGATGCCACCTTGAGCTTTGGAAAATTGTGACCGTTTTTTTTCACTTTCACATTTTACAAACTACATCATTAATCAAAAGAATAGTCTGTAATGAAAATAAGCATTAGTCGGAGCCCCAGAAGGCACAACCTTTAACTTTTAAGTTTAAGCTTTATGTGTTTTGACACTGAGACAAATTCCATTAAAATTCCATGGTAATGGTAAAATGAGTCAATGATATCTTCTCACAGAACTGACTTGCTGTCACAGAATAAATGGGATATTTAAATAACACATGAGGTGTTTTAGATGGTTACACACGCACACACACACACACACAATGTGGTGAGCAAACAGAGCAAGAGAGCTATTGCATCCTTCAGCTTACAAGCTCCCATCATAGTCTTATCTTAGCTTTTAGCCCCTGTCTCAGTCTCTTCACACCTCTGTCACAGCCCACAGTGCTAATAGATGCATACCCACACTATAGTGACTCAGATATAATGCAAGCGCAAAGACACTTACATGTTGCACATCACGGGTATATTGTGTCCCTATTTCAAATTATTCACTGTGCAAGACGACAGAGGGAAATTAGGAAAAGCTTTCGGTTACAATGCCGACTGTTCTTTTTTTTTGAAGGCTAGCGGAGACACTGATTGTATTTAAATTGAATATATATAGAATACGCAAAGCACACACCTAATCTCAGCTCCCCAGTGGCTTCTACTGTCATTCTTTCTCTTTATCCATGCACACACGGTTCTTTTTTTTTTTTTTTTAACTGGCCACCTCTGCTCTCACTACCTACCTGACTGGAGCAGGAGCCTTATCCATGTTTTCACTCTCAGTTCAGTGCACAAGCTGCTCCTCACATCTGGTGGTCAGACTGCCAAAGATAGGAGAGCAGGGAACTGCGGGGAGTTACTCCAGTGTGTGTGTGTGTTTGTGTGTGTATGTGTACGAGATCAGACCAGATAAAGGCGAGGTCACCCAGCAAGGGACTGGCTCAGACAGAACAGAGGGTAGCTATTCCTTTCATCTTCACACGATTGCAGGGGCACTCATGCATAGTGCACACAAACACACTCCAGCACACTCCTGTTATTAAGCTTAAACTTGGGAAGGTCACTAGTCAAATTTGCATCAGCAGCAAACAACAGGGTGGGAAAAAAAGGAAATATAGAGAGGGCAGGAGAAATTTGAGTGCTGAATAATAGATAGAGCAACAGGAGAAATTGATAGAAGGTGGTGAGGGAAATAAGAGAGAGGGTGATAGAGTGAGGGAGAGCAGAAAAAGTGAAAGAGAGTAACTAGGGTCCCTGCAGAGCTGTCCTTCAAGCTGTTTTGTGTTGGAGAGACTAACAGCCCAGCGGCTGCTGGGACACAATGGCCATCGATCAAGGGGACATGCCAGCTTGCTGGGCAATAATCAAATAAATAAATCACCCTGTGCTGTGTCCCAGCAATGTGGAGGCACAGAGAGCTTCAGGCAAATCCAGAGCCTTCACACCGAAATACTGATGAATGGAGCAGGAAGGTCATACCAGCACACATCGCCCTGATACTCTGCTCTGCTACCATCGTTATCCCCTTCCGTTTCCTCTGCAGAGAATAATATTACATAATATTACTGTATAGTGAGGTTCACATGTCAGTGAATCAGTCTTTCTCTTTTTTCTAAACAACCTCACTCTCTCTCTTGGTCTTAACCCTTACACATTCTTCAGGTCAAATTTGACAAATGTTTACATTTGAGAGAAGTGACAACACCCTAAACATCGTTCTTTTAGCCTGAAATATTAAAACTCTTCCTAAAGTGATCCACAATATACAAAAATGATTATTGATTATTGTGCAGCCGATGCATAAAGAGTGTTTCGGATTAAATTTGACCCGTATTTATTCAAAAACGCCAAAATCACCGTTGAAAAAAATTGTTGCATTCTTCACATTCAACAACAGTCATTGAAATCATGATGGCTGTTACGTTCTCCTGTTTTATGTAGCATTGGGTCATAATATAGTATGATTGTGAATGCTTTTTCTCCATAAACAAGTAGTGTAAAACTTAAAGAATACTCTCTCCCTTCTCTCTGAAAGCGTCATTAAGGATTAATCACCCATTTCTTAATGACTGATAAAGTGTTTATGAATGAAAAATAGATTTGTGATCAGAAGTTTAGAATAAAGACTATCTATGAGGAGATACAGTGAAGGGTCAGAATATAAACAGCATGTAAAGGTTAATTTTGCCTCTCTATTGTCTCTGTTGCAGAATAATTTGGTTTATTACAACTTGGGTGTTATTTTTGAGTATCGTTCCTGTTGATTAACTGCTAAGATCTGGGAAGACATTGCTAAAAAGAAGTCAGTTGGCAACAGTGACCAAACAACCCACTAATGACCTCCTCATTGGTGCAAAGAAATATGTGACATCCAATTTTTTCCAATTGAGCCAAGCCCCCTTCAAACCTATGAAAAGAAAACAGAAACAACCAAAACAGATCTAATTTTAGCAGAAAATAATGTGTTCATGTTGGACCCCATCACTCATCGTAAGAAGCTGGTTACTTCCAATTAAGGTGGATTAGATAATCATGTTTACAAGCTGTCTGATTGTTTAAGCACTGGTGGTGTTTCCAGGTCTCAGCAATTACTTTGGTTTGTATAACATCATCATTACGGATAGAATTGATGGCCAAAACTACAAAAATAAGACCCATGTTAAAATAAACAAAATTATCAATATTTCTCTTTCCTAGGAACTGAGTGTTTATTCAACAGTAGCCTATATCTGAATCCAGGGTAAAAGTTTATATTGTTTTTGTTATACCAGCGCCAGTTCCCATTAGGTTTTTTTTATTTGCTCTGCCCTCTGCTCCGTCGCCAGAAAATTCAGGCCAAAAGGGGATTAGACCCTGTGGTTGTCTCCAGAATTCAGATCCATCAGCTGGCTCCCCAGCAGCCTGCAACGGTAGTTGTCATCTAAAGATAGAGCCATGATTAGAGAAAAGAAATAAATAAATCAATGGACAGTGTATTACTGCAGTCTCTTAATCCCACTGAGGGTTATGTAAGGGACTCAACCCCGGCTAGGCATAGTAGATGCTGCTCATGTGACCATGTGTTTGTCTCTGAGCAGCCGCTGAGGTGTGATGCCCACACATATCCAACATATGTTGCACAAAGAGACACACAAACACATATGCAAACCCACAAGTTTCATTATATAAGTGAAGGAAATCTGGCAAGATGAGAAGATGGAGTGAGACTGATAAGCAGAGGAAACAAAAATGAAATCTGGATGTCATGCCTACAAGGTAAAATCTCATTTCACAACACTTAATGGCAGGAGAGATTATAGGGGTTATAAAGACAGAGGGAAGAAGAGTGTTATAATAAGGGGTTAATGGATGTAACACTTCACAGAGAAAGATGCTAATGAAAACCAAAAATGAGCCATTGTCACAGTCCCACTCGTTAAATTAGCATATCAGAACGACTCATTATATTCAGGGGGTAAAAATAACTCATCAAAACCATCTAATTAACCTTTGTCTTCCTGAAATACCCCCTGAAAAACGGTAAGCGTCTGAACGAATGGATGTACTGCAGCGGAGGTGAGAAGTATTGTTATTTGGGCACATTAGTCTGACCATCTCTCAGTCACAAAGGGACACAGAGCCCAGTGTTTGTGTTGTCAAATTCACATTAACACCTCAATCAGCACTAATTAACACTACAGCAGCTTACAAGCAGAATACACAGGAGCAGAATACACAGAGGCTCTCTCTTTCCTATTCCCTCTCACTTTCTCACACATCCACACAGGGGGAGTAAAACAGGCATTAGCAGGTGTGAATGGAATAATAAGCGTCTTTGTACATTACATCATGCAAAGAGAAAGGCATTAAAGACATAGCAACAAGCTGGACGTCAACTCCCTCATCCTCCAGGCAAGCTAATTTGGATTTAAAGTAAATGAAAATGAATCCCTTGTAATAAATTTTGAATTAGTCTAAATACCAAAATGGGCTTTGCTCTAGATGTTCCCATCTCACTTCTTTCCTTGCAGCATGCGGCAAACTGACGGGCATCAGTGATCCCATCACCATCAAGACATCCGGATCCAGGTTTGGCTCCTGGATGACTGACCCTCTGGCACCTGAAGGAGATACACGGGTATGTACCGCTGCACATGGTCACACAAAACGGAGGTGAATCATCTCTCCCTGATATGAAAATTGTATTAATTTCCCTACTCTTCTTGTTCTTTCTTTGATTTAATTAATCCTAATTTTGCAAATGTTAGTCTTTTACTTAATTGAGGCAAAGCTGTTGTATGGCTGCTTGTGTTCAAACATTTAACATTTCAGATTTGGCTTCTTTAGCCATGGAAAAAAGGGGTTTTGCAGAGAAATATGCTCATTTTCTCAAAGTACCAGAGGTCAGGCATTGTATCAGCACTATTTTTGGAAAGTTAAAACAGGAGTTTGACAACTTGGGAAATGTGCTTATTCACTTTCTTGCTGAGAGTTAGATGACAAGATCGATACCACTCATGATTGCATGCTGAATGAAGCTATACCCAGTAGACGGTTAGCTTGGCTTAGCATAAAGACTAGCAGGGGGAAACAGATAGCCTGGCTCTGTTTGAAGATAACAATATCTGTCGGAGGTGCTGGTAGGCAGGTTTGTAACTTTTGGAGAGATCCAAGCTAGTTGTTTCCCCATGCTAGTCTTTATGCTAAGCCAAGCTAACTGGCTACAGCTTCATATTTAATGGACAGATAAGACAGTGGAATAAATGTCTGTATCTAACTCATGGCAAAAAAGTGAATATTTCCCAAAATTTCCAACTATTGTTTTAAGGTGTTCAATCACAATGTGTTGTGATACTCATATAATAATTTGACTATGTATAGCATTTTTTGTGTAAATTATAGATACTTAGTTACTTAACTTCTGAAAATAATACAACCACTCTGCTGTAAACCAGTGCTGATACACCCCTTACCCTTTTTTATCTCTTTTTTTTAGAGTTGACCTTGATTGTAGATGAAGGTCAACTCTCGCTGTGAAATTTAATAACAGTCTGTGTTCATTTGTCACGGTTCCTCTTATCAGCTGATTGCATCTGATTTCGCTTTGTGGAGCAGGGCTTCTGTTGGCTCAGTAAATGGTTCTGCTTTCATTACTAAAACACATTAAAATGAAAATGCGGGGGATAAATCTATATGGTTTTTAACGGGAGGCAGCCTAGCAGACAAGGGAGGGTGGGCGCTGGAAATAAAGAAAGTTTATTTGGCTGCTAAACATGAGCTAGCTCTTCGTGCACACACTTTATGGGACACGTTAATAAAAGATAGAACTCTCAATGTCACAAAGGAGGGAAAAGGATAAAGAGCAGACAGTACAGTAGCTGTGTAATTTGTTGTGACAACACAGGCTGCATAATATGTATATTAAAAAAGTCTTACTGCTGACTAAGATTATATTTAGCATACTGTAAAGGCAACTTTTTTTAGAAACTAATACACTTTGAACAGGAAAAATGAAAGATGTGCTGTGTTATCAAAGGGCAGAAAGAGGAAGAATGAGTGTAATTGATGGGAGCAGACAAGCCTGCTTCTGTTCTTTTTTATGTCTTGGTTTCCTTACCTTGGTTTTTTGCCGTGCCCGTGGAGACCCGCTTCCTTGATGTGAATCATTTTTTAAGTCAATCACAGCAGCACATGGAAGCAGATAGGGGAAGGGCTTCAGGTGTCTCAGTCCCACTGAGACTGTGGAAGTGTTTGAGCCTCTAGCGGCTCCGGCATGAGAGCTCTCTGCCCACCACTGCAGGGGCCTGCAGGAAGCTGGGTCGAAGCAGCTGAGACAAGCCTTTTATCTGGAATGATGGGCATTATCCCTGCGGGGCCCGGCTCATGCCACCCCGCGGCTGTCATCCTGACTGTTTGTATTCAGAAGCTGCCGTATCTAAGCTTCGTCTGCTCCTTGAGGAAGTCTCAGTGCTAACTTAATTGGGATCCTTTTTGACGGTGTGATTTGATTTATTCTGTGTGTGATCTGCCTACAAGATTCAGATATTCACAAAGGCACGCTGATGAATGGTGACGGTAGGGGTTTTTAGCTCTGAAGTATCACCGCGTTTGATCCCAATTCTTCTTTCTCCCTCCTGTCATGATGTTTAGGTCTGGTACATGGATGGTTACCACAACAACCGCTTCGTGAGGGAGTACAAGTCGATGCAGGACTTCATGACGTCAGACAACTTTACGTCCCACCGGCTGCCCCACCCATGGTCAGGGACAGGTCAGGTGGTCTACAATGGCTCCATCTACTTCAACAAATTCCAGAGCCACGTCATCATCAAGTTCGACTTCCGTACCTCCTCCATTAGCAAGTCCCGGCAGCTCGACTATGCCGGCTTCAATAACGCGTATCACTACGCCTGGGGCGGCCATTCCGACATTGACCTGATGGTGGACGAAGGAGGCCTGTGGGCTGTCTACGCCACCAACCAGAATGCAGGCAATATTGTCATCAGCAAGCTGAACCCCAACACACTGCAGATCATCAAGAGCTGGACCACCAACCACCCCAAAAGGAGTGCCGGCGAGTCTTTTATGATCTGCGGCACGCTCTATGTCACCAACGGATATTCAGGAGGCACCAAGGTCTACTACGCCTACTCCACCAACTCCTCTACGTACGAGTACATCGACATTGCCTTCCAGAATAAGTACTCGCATATCTCCATGCTGGACTACAACCCGCGTGACCGCGCCCTCTATGCCTGGAATAATGGCCACCAGGTCCTCTACAATGTCACGCTGTTCCATGTGATCCGTTCAGAAGAACTGTAACCACGGAAAATGGATTACATACGTAAATACATATTGTCTGTGTAGAGATCTCCCTATATATAAAAATATATCTGTGAAAGAAAAAGACTCTATGGCAAGATCATTTTATTTATAATATCAAATAACTTTTACTGAGAGACTGCATCAACAGTGAATGCAAAGTGGATTGAATGTGCATATACATGACACTGAAAAAAAAAATCAAAAATTGAAGGGTTTCATTCCAAAATGTGATATATTTGTTATATAACAAAAAGAAGTTTTATCAGTTAATATCACAAAATCACAGATACTGTTAGAAAAAATGAACTGTTTTTGTAAATAAAGGTCTGAACATGACTTCTAACTTTAATAGTTACCCATAGTAGACTTTATTTTAATAGCTGCCATCATTTTGTTAAAGGTATTTGAGTTTGGAATGAAACTCTTTAATTGTTTGCCGCATAGAAAATGATTGTAAAAGTAGACTATATATCAGATTTAAAAGAATAAGAACAGATGCCAAAAAAAGAAAAACATCACGCCTTTTTTTTATATAATGGAGTACCATCCTAAGCTCATTCCTGAGGCTCCGGTTCTTCTGCAGAAACCCTCCCAGCTGAACTTTTCTTTTGGTCAATGGGGGTCCTGAAGCGAAGACTGTTGGGTAATAAACTGTTGGATCCCCAGGTCCCATGGACAGACAGAAAAGTGGGAGGTCAGTCTAGTCAGAAGACTTGATAGCCTAATGGGTGCAGTCTGTCATATCGTTTTTATCAAGTACAGTAGCAAATCAAAAGTCTGTAGAGAACAGCAACAACAATAACATCCACTAAAAGACCTGAAGGCACTGACTGTTGACAGCACTGTTGTTTGAGATGATTTTCCTGTGTTAGTGACTATATGTGAAAAAGGCTTTCTTTGCATGAGTGTTTTCTATCACTCTGGTCTGCTCTTCTGAATGTCTTTTGCTGTATGATACTATAAAAAAAAAAGGAGGTAGGGATGATAGATGGGAGGGGGGGACAACACAGAATAACTTTGGGATTTGAGGATTTGCAAAATATTTACTTTTTTTTCCTGCTTCTTTCTATTTAGTTCATGTTTTGTTTATTTCTATTTCTTTGCGATCATTTTATTTTTCAAATGTTCTTGTATCACTGTAATGTTGGCACCGGTTTTGCCTCTCTGTATTTGTTTATTTGGACTGCGTGGGAGGAATCTATCTAGATCACATCTCTGAAGAAAAAACAAAAAACAGAATGTATCAAGTATTGTATCCTGGGAATCGGGTCCTCCTATCTTCAATTCACATTATTCGCCTGTAGTTGGGAGAGGTTTTTTTTTTTTTTTTTAGAGGATAATCCCTTCTCATGTCATGTATCCCCCCACTGTTAGTGAAGGATAATGCTGTTTAAATGTATACCCTTGCAGAGGACAAAAGCTTTTCACTCTTTTTGCGCTTTGCTGGACATGTGTTGTATCTGAGATGAGATAGTTAATGATTCGTGTCAATAAAACAGAGAAATCTGACGCTCGGGTTGTTGCCTTGTAAAAAGCTACAAGCTGCCATTTGACAGCACATTTAGTGTACGGCTGATCATATGGAGATCACTTTTACATCACCTCCTTCTTCAATTCAGTTCACTCAGGGGTTGTGCTGCTACAGCCTTACTTGGTGTAGTGCGACCAGTAGCTGGTGGCTAATGTTAGCATCCTTAGCTAGATTGCCACTTGTGCCGCTGTGTCTGCTGTTCAGTGTATGTGATATATGCTTTAAGGTTTGAAAAACAGATAAAATGTCTGACCATGTACAGATTAGGATATACAATTTTCAGTCTCACCTTGTGGCAACATTTTCAACATGATCACAAAGTTTTATTAGTTGCGAAACATTTATTTTTCAAGGATTTTGTTTGTCACAAGCTAACAGTGTTACCACCTGGAATAACCCCTATTTGTGTTTCTTTTCCATCACTTGTCATGTCTTTTATTTGTATGTTCTGATGACTTGTTATCACCGCAAAATGGTCCACTTTTTGTTCACTCAACGTTCCTCTCTCCTTCTTTGATCTCCACTCAATTTCACTTAGCCCCCACCCTTCTTTTTATCCCTCATCCTTCAGCCAGTCTATCTTTCCCGCTCTTTGTTGCTCCTACTCACTCACTGCCTCTTAGTCCTCTGATGTTTCAATCGATGAATAAATGATTGCTTCTATTTTCATTCCCAGTACTTGGCCAACACATGCTGCTTTGCTCCCCAGGAAGAGTTAGAGATAGGATTTGGGAGACAGAGAGACAGAAAAAACAGGGAAAGAGACAGACAGAGAAACATGTTTGGTGGAAGGTCTCACAGCGTATGACACAACGAGCTGTCAGTCAGGAGCTGAATATATTTGCATATTTAAGCTGTGATTGGCGCATCAAGAGACACAGCAGTACTCCCTCTAGTCCCACTTACCCCACCCCCAACATCAACACGCGCGCATCGCCTGTGAACCTGACAGTTGCATTTCATTTCATCATTTTGCACATTTTATTTCTGCATCAGTGTCTGTCATATTGTATTTATTTCGCAGTTAAATACTGTAGGTGCAGTAGGCTAATTATATTTTGCTTACCTTGCCCTCTAAATGCCACAACTACTGCAGCAGCACTTTTGGGAGTAAAGGACGGGCGCAGTGAGAGGTTTGACCTTGCTTGGGCCAGCTGTAAGGTGCATCATTCCCCCAAGGACAAAACCACTTATCAGTGATAGAAAGCCAGTGCGTACGTGCCAACAAAAGGCTTGCAAAAATGTTGCATAGCACCGCAGTGACTTTATATTGCTGTAAAAAATTCAATGACATGTCACAATTGTAGACTTCACCCAACACCTCATTACATAAATTTCCTTTCCTCAGGCAACATCTCTATGGCCTCTTTACTTATTCAAAGGTTGAGTTCAAAACTTTGAAACGGTGACTGTCAGACTGTTATTAAAGCTGACACATACCACTAATTGGTATTCAACTTAACATGACTCATTTCTGTTGCTGCCTTTCCACATGAAAAGTGAAGACACTGCAAAGTTATGCAATGGGGCGAGAGGGAACCTCAAAAATCATGACGACATAATGTCAACAATACGAAGAGTCTAAACCATGCTGGTGACTCCTTGAAGTTGCACTGAGGCACAGGGGTGCTTTGAGCTAAATGCAAACATGCAGTATATTAGTTTAGTGTGTTAGCAGTAATCACAAACTAAAGCTGAGGCAGATGGGAATGTCATTAGTTTTGTGAGTATTTGGTCATAAACCAAGGTATTGGACAAATCAAAATTTTGATGCTACTAGACGAAAGGTTACAGGATCACTACACTTTAGTACAGTTCATCCTGAAGACATGGATATCTGTACCAAATTTCATGGAAATCCATCCAAAGGTTGTCTGGACATTTTACTCAAAATCATAAATGTCAACCTCCTGTCGGCACTACAGGAAAGGTCAGAGGATCACCAAGGTGTTAGGAAACAATATCTGGGGACCACGAATGTCTGTATCAGATTTTGTAACAATCCATCCGGATTTTGAGTTATTCCACTGGATGAGTGAAAACTTTGACCTGATGGTGCTGCCACAGGAAAAGTTATTAGGGTTTACGCATTGGGCACCAGGAATATCTTGTACCAAATGTCATGGTAATCTATCCAATAGTTGTTGAGATATTTAAGTCTGGACCAAAGTGGTGGACAGACAGACTGACATTACATTATAGAGCTATGCCACTAGCATGGCTAAACAGCAAGAGGAACAGTGATCATAAGTACATTTAAGTACACAGGATATTTACCTGAAACATTATATGGTGGAGAGTCGTACCTGCATTTTCTGACTGATGGGCATCAGCTGTTTCATTCATGTTTCACCATGAAACATGGCCCAATCATCAGCTACCTGTCTTTCAGCAAAACTGTTACATCCATATATATCATATTCATTAGGTGTTCAACCTGTATGAATATAAACTCACACTTCCCTGAAATACTCTGCTGACACCACCCAACCTCCTCCCTCTGAAGCTTTTGTTATTGTTGACTAAAATCAAATGTATGCTGGGAAGGTTTAGTTTTCCCAGCAGAATCCTCGTTGTTGCTCGATTCTTTGAGATCTCCCACACAGAACACAGCTTTTCCCACTAAAACTACACGCTATGTGTCTCTGGCTAAACTGTTGGCCAAAAGAATCAATACCTCTAACCTCTTAAAAAATACTCAACATTATAAGCCTGGTTGCTTCTTGTGTAAACACACAAGTGTGTTTTACCAGGCCAGATTAGGTTGGGTTTCAATTCATGAAAATTCAAACTATGAACCAGGTGTCTACAACATAAATGGACTGTTCAGATATGCAGCTGTTGTAATCAACACAGATCACCTCCTGCATTTAGATGTTGGGTCTACTTAGTGCCAAGAACTTGACTTGAAAAGAAAAGGTCAGACAGGTCCACAATTTGCAGGATAGCAATGATACTACTGCAGAATTAAAAATAATCCAGGCCTGTATTTTTGATTATTTCAATACAAACTGCAGTTTCATTTCATTTCTAACCAGCATTCGCATACACACTTGATCTGCTTTATGCCTTAAAGTTCTGTAACCCATCAAACAGTTAAAGTTTTTTCAAGATATAAAAACCTGATTAATCCCTAACTGTCAAGAGAGTCAAAGCAGTAATAACATTTCTATGGCCCAGGACCTGCCCTGCACTCAAGCAATTACTGTGAGCCCTATCAAATTTAATGCAAGATGACACATACAGACAGTTTCTCAAACATACCCCATTTTTTTTATTGTTCCATTGCAAAATTTTCTATTCAGATTCATCACACTGACAGGGGAACAAAACAGAAATAAAGTCAGGGTTCACGTTTTCATTGTAGCTGGGAGCAATCTCCGAACCAAAACTATTACAAGCCCATTGTGGGTTGGAATAACAGCCAATAATAAATCAATAGAACCATAAAGAATAGGTCTGAGAGAGAGAAACAACAGCAATAAAGACATTTCATTTTAATTATGGTGCAATAAAAAGGCAAAGTAAAACGAACTCAGACGTCCCCTTTGCGATTCTCTGTGCACTGATTTTGTTTACAGTTGTGTCCTTGTCAGCAATTCAAACACCTGCTGTCTGTGACAAAATGTCTCCTTAATTAGCATTTTCTTTAATGCGCTGTTGTCACAAGGGTGCATACACAGGTGTGTGTACTATATCACAATCCTGCTTCCTACAAAATATATATTTACTGATTTGTTTTGCTAAAACATTTGGGAGGAAATGTAAATGCTGCCTGGATTACATTCTCATGTTTTTTTCTAATCCAGGAAGCTTGACATTTCTTATACTGCACAGAAGTCATAGGGAGGCAGACACGGGGAGACTTTGACATCAGAGACCGAAGTTTTAGTCCAACACATTAGGTTTAGATTTGAATAATAATATTGAAAAAGGTAACAGGTTCTTATGGTTGAAGTCAGTGTTTACTGTCTCGGTATTTAAACCTGTATAAACTGACTTTTTTGCAGAAACAAGCTGGTGATACACAAAACACTGTGTATCACCTTTTAAGTTGATACCTTGAACTTGTTAGCAAACAGTTTCTTATTTACAAATCCAGCAGATACAGTCCAACATCAATAGTCATTTGGTCTGAGTCTTGTTTCTAGCCACGTGCCAGATGTAAGTTCAATATACACTCTCCTTTTAGCTCTTGGTCTCCACCAAATCCTGAGGGAAATGTCTGGCTCCTCGACCGCTAAATGCTTCAACGTTAGCTAGTTGCTAACTTTATCTGTCAGCTGTTTGGTCCTGGCAGGTAACGGCAGGTAGTGTACAGTGGGTTTTTAGAGCTTTATTGCTGAAAAGCCGCCTGCTGCATAAGAAAACAATGCTGATGAGAGCGAGTGGGAGTGAACCAAAACAATTAAGTTACAGAAAACCAAAACAAAGAGCTAAAAGACACTAAAACACTCCGTAGAGCTGAGGAGAACTGCAGATTCAGGTGATAATTTGTGGGTTTATTACTACAAATTACCCTTTCACATACAAGTTATTTGATCCATTGTTAATATAAAATAGCAGCTTTAACCAGAACTCAACCTTCCTTACATAGGCCTAGAGGGATAATCATGCTGCCAGGATCTGTTTGTAGGGAAATAAGTGAAATACGTTGACAGTGGGCATTTTCCAAATATGTTCAATATGAATATTTTCTTGTTATGTTGATAAAAAATGTAATCTGTTCAGCATTGTTTCTTATAGAGCTGCAATCGATTAGTTGACCGGCAGAAAATTAATCACCACCTATTTTGATAGTTGATTAATCGCTTTGAGTCATTTTTAAAGAAAAAAATACGAATACTCCTTGGTTCCTGCTTCTTAAAGGTTAACATTTTCTCTCTTTAGTCTTCTATGATAATACAATGAATATCTTTGGGTTATGGGCTGTTGGTCAGAACAAAACAAGACATTTGAGATTGCACCTTGGACTTTGGGAAACATTTTTCACCTTTTTTCTGACATTTTATAGACAAAACAACTAATCATTTAATTGAGAAAATAATCAACAGAGTACTCGATAATTAAAGTAATAATTAGTTGCAGCCCTGGTTCTTACAAAACCTGTTTGCTAATGCTACTGTAATTAGTTGCATATACAGAATCTTTAGGAGGCGGGGATCATTACTTGGGCAATAGCAATAGCAATGTTTACACTTGATCACATGAAAAGAAACCTCTGTGTGCATCATGTTTTTTGTATCTAATTTTTCCAGACCTAGAAAAGACTGAGTCTGCTTTGAACCTTTAAACCTCCGACTGCCTTTGGGCTTACAGAGGACTAATGAGGAAAATATTACCCACTATTTCTATATCTCAGTCAAAAGGCTTTGGGCAATGTGTGTGTGTGTGTGTTTGTGTGTTTATGGGTGCATGTTTTGTGTATATATGCAAAAGTTGTCTTATTGTCACATACTTCGGTGTGTAACTTAACATAACTGTGCTCCATCAAGCATACAGTACACTGGCTTTCACACTTAAGTGGCCACATGTAGCGATGACAGTTGTGCCGCGTACAGCACTTTGCCTTGACAATATGGATGTGTCTTTTGCCAAGGGTCAAGCCTTATGTGTGTGTGGGAGTTTGTGTGTACTTGCACATGCGTGTGTATTTGTGTGTGGGTATGTATTACTAACAAGCTGTGGTGACAAAATGTGTGCCATCTGTGCACACAGGAGATTTCACACTCTTGTTCATGTGTGAGTTGTGCCAGTATTCTCATCGGGGGGACGCTGGCCAATCATCACAGGGAAGCAAAGAGCAACAAGCTCCAGCCTGTTAGCCAGTCACATGTTCACCACACCGATTTTCAATAATAGATGGTCTCCACATGGGGGAAAAATTGTTGTTTGTCCCTAATGCGTGTTCATGTTAGATTTTAAAAAGTCTGTTGGAAATATTGATTTGTCCTGCCTGAAAAATGTTCTATCAGCTAAATAAAAGACAATTTTTCATCTTAGAAAATGTAGTTTCTCTTTTTTCTTGGCATCTGAGGCAAGAAAAGTGTATCGACATCTTGTGTAAGCAGATAATGTTTGTCATTCAGATGCATCTTTTGTAACAGAGCAGTGACTAAAATTTGAGATTAGGCTCTTCAATTACTTTAAATTGATCTTCTGTGAGGTATGATCTTGACTATGACTAGATGTAACCTGTGAGTGATGGTGGCTCATGGTTCTGATTCAGTACAGGCATTTCTAATCCCAACTTTCAGATGATATGAGGCCAGACTGTGACAGAACAATGAATTATTCAGTATCGGCTGTTCACCTGGAATGAAACCAAGGGACGAAATCAAACTGATGCGGGTGATTGAAATTAAAGAGTGGCGGTGACAAAGAGCAATCTCCAATCCTCACCTGTTGCAGAACCTGTCACGGAGACTCACAGATTTTTAAAATCACCACCTGCCTCTGATAAGGGACTTCAAACAGGCTCACACAGATTCCTCACCTGTGGAGAGGCTCATTAGAGCAGTGCAGTTTTTTGTGTCTTCCCTGATTTGTGCCTGTCTGGCGACTCCGCCATAAGGTGTCAATATCACAATTACTTTAATACCGTGAGGACCTGCTCACATAGCATGCCTAGCTATTGTCAAAGATGCTCAAATTGGATACGAATTCACTGCCGTGTCGATCCATTTTACTTGGCTGCTGTTCTGCAGGAGTTCTGTCAGCGTAGCCTGATTACTCTGTTTCACCTGACACCTCAAGTCTCAGCAGTAGCCATGCAAACAGCATTAGATGTAACCGGATCAATACCTCCAGGCAATTTGCCCCCTTTACAACATCAATGCATAATTATGTGCTCAGTCTCTACAGTCTCTGACCTGTGCTGTAAAGGTTACATCATGCACATAAACACCACATGTTGCTCTTTCTCATCTCTCGGAGAATCGTAATCGTGTTACTTGTCTCCGTCACTGACTCCCCACCACATTCTAACTCTTGCTGTCTCTCCTCAGTCGTCAAGAATGCAAATTGGAAGTGACAGAGTAATCGTGAATTCCATCACAGAGAGATAGAGTGAAACGGCTTGGCCAAGATCTATGAGAGAGAGTCAACCGAGTGTTAGTGATTGAACTCTTTGGTATCTGTGGCTGTATGTCATTCTGTGTGCACTCTTGGTGATGGGTGTCATCTACAAATTTCTATAAACTCGGTGTATAAATCTCAGACTACACTTAAAATCAGGATAAATATCAATCCTTATTCTAAGATTACGATGCATGATGCACTGTAAATGAACTTGAAATTAGAAATTCAGAGCAGTGCAGGTTTATACTTCTACAGTATCTACTGGTGCCTGAACATCAATCAGCTCTGACCCATCATTAATCCCAAACTGCTGTAACATTCCAGTCCAAATCCCTCTGATCTCTGTACATACATTTGTACAGATGCACATGCATAAATTGGGACGTGCACATGCGGATTTATGCGCGCATGTGTGTTGCATTTAGAGGTACTATGATGCGATTTCAAAACCCAACCCCACAACATCCACACACTGCCTAACGTGGCCCGACACAGCCCTCCCCACCCCCATCTCTGCCCCCAGGTGCACTGAGCCAGAGAGCAGAATGGAGCAGAGCCGTATGCGGTGACAGTGACATCCATCGCATGCAATGAATAATCAATGAACACCATCTGGTGCATACAACAGGGGAGCAGAGCTCCAATCGTTCACTCTGGGATGGCTCCCTCCCTCTCTCTCTCCCTCTCTCTCTCTCTCCCTCTCTCTCTCTTCATCCCACTCACTGTCTCTCACTTTTTCATTGACTCTCTCACCTGTTCTCTCACCCTCCCTTTCGCATGCACTTTTCCCACAAATATTACCACCACACACCCTCTTTCTTTCTCTCACGTCTTTGCGCATTTTTCTCCATCTACATCTTTATCCCCTGTTCCGCCACCACACCACCACTCCCAATGCCCCTCAGTGGCCTCTGTGACAGGCCAGCCATGGTATCCCTCATTCTAATTCAGCAGTACAATTCCCAGGCAGCTAATAAGGTGACCTGTTGCCCTTTAAAGGACATCCGCCTTTATGATTTATAGTAACCGAATAGCTTATTAGAGTGGAATAAAAGTACTGTAAAAGCACTCTAATTGTATAATCTAAAGGACACTTGGTTTAGGAAAACAATTTCTTACACAGAATTTACAAAGGTCTCACTTCAAGAGTTATCTTTTTATCTTCCGTTACCCTTTCTCTTCACTTCACGGCTTTTTCTTTTTACAGCTTCAGAAATTAGGCCATGATACCTGTACTACCAGCCTCCAGTGACTAGGCAGATTTGAATTTTTACATTTGCATCTGAGCCTGTCGTACCACAGATTTATATGCAGTTAATGTATCAAGAGCTGTCTGTGCAGGTCTTTAACTCCTTTCTAGCTTTGCTTTGCACTCTATTTAGCCTCATGCATTTCATCCACAACTGCAGCCTTGACTTGCCGACAGCCTCCCTTAACCCTCCGGTGTCACAGCATCCAATTTGATTTCCTCCGTGCGGATGCCTCCATCAAACTCAAAAACTCTTGGCAGAACTGCTCCTCCTAATCTGACATATCCATTTGTTTTAGCCGAAACTAAAAACTAAAAAGACTATAATCAAATGGCTGCTTTAGGATGTCCAAAGTCTTTTTGAACCAAGTTTTCCAAAGTTTTCTCCAAGAAACGGTTCCAGTGGTTTTGCAATGATAGCATATCAACCATAACTAGGTTTGGCAGGGTCTGTCAAGCTTTGGATTTCTTCACATGTCAAATTGGTGTGCATGGGGCATGAGATACTTGGCAAGTAAAGAGTTTGGAGGGTGTCCTGTTAACAACTAGCACATCCACTATTACTGTGTGGAAGCTCCATAATGCTGTTGGGGTTTAGGATAATCTTTGCAGCTTTGTCCTGCTCTTTACACACACACACATTACCCGAGTTAGCCAAACACATTGGATGTTCATCATCCTAAAATCCTTTTCTCTTGTAACTTCAGAAGTGAAAACATAATGTTCGAAAATACAAACGAGTATGTAATCTCAACATAATTTTCAACCAAATTATGGAGCTAACAGCCTCATTAGCTAGACAAATTCTGCTGGTGACATTCATTTCAGCTGGCAAAATCGATGGCCGCTGGCTTGAAAAGAGAAGCCTGCTTTTGTCTACCACATAGGCTGAAACTAAGAACCGATTGTTTTAGAAATTAATAAGACTCTTGAGTGGTAAATCTGCCACGTTATCATTATTAACTACACATAAGCCGTGTGAGAACGGACAGCTTGACGGGTGTAGCACCAGATTGGGCCGTGCTTGATGAACAGTTGATTTATGTATTGACATACCTCACACCATGGCTCATCCTTTCAATCTTGCTGAAACTCTCCGCTGTACTGCTGCACATGGGTCCCTTTGAAAGGTCCTTATTGTACACGGAGGTTTTTGTAATAAAGGGGAGCAGCACATTGCAGAAAATGCTCAGTACTCTCAGTTCTCTAGTGTGTGACCAGACTATTAAGGCCATGCTCCAGAAAATATATATCAAATGTAATTTCTATTTCATTAAGTTCAGTATTATCTCTGAATGCTGAGCGAGCCCCAAGGCTCTGGCTAGAAGTATCACTCAATCATCCCTTTGGCATTAATAGAAATGCAATAAGTGTTAAATACTTATTTGGATTTTTTTGTACCAAAACATATTTACTAATGTAAAGTGTGTTATTAATGTTAGGCTGGTATTGATCTAATTTCCTCAGCATCACCTAATCAATTTTCTGTACACATAGTAGAATAAAGGCTGTTTCAATTAAGGCTGTAAGTGTTCTCTTAATAGGAGATGGTGTTTCACTTCTGTAACATAACTTTGTCCTCCTTTGGTTAGTGACATATCCTCATTTTCAGCTGTAGTTGTGGGCATCTCAAGATTTAACCTTAGTACTTGTACACGTGCTCTATGAGGATCCATTTAGATTTGTTAAGGCTCTGTTCATTAAAGAAAAGCTACAAAGCAGGAGGAAGAAGACAAAAGGTGCATAATGCATACAAATAAGAGGAAAATTAAATTAAGGTTGGCTAGAGATATCCGACCAGTTGGAATGATCAGCCTCCCAAATTGAAAGCTGTGCAAAACGTGGGAAGGCATGGGCTTCATTAGCCCTGGGGCTGTGGAGAGTACTCTGCCAGCTACAGTAAAGTGCACTGAGAATTTTGTGAAAGCTCATCAAATAAACTTGCATAGGAAAGGCTTTCATTTCATCCTGGTATAGAACAGGTGTAAATTTAATCCACATTATTACAAATATATGTAGATTTTACATGGTTTTGGCTTCTCGATGAAGAGAGGAGGACTTGTGGTGGCACAACTGAGATCTGTCATATAGACGGTAATGTAGTAATGTAAATGCATGTAAATTTCAGCTCTTTACTTTGCCCTTGAAGTAAAACTCCATTCAGATGCAAGCTCCTACTCTGATGTTTTTCATTTGTGAATGGAAAGTACAACAGCCATGGCTGCAACAGCAAACTGTATTTGGACTGACAGGAAGATGGATCCACTCACATAAGTTTAGGGTGGGAAAGTCTTATAGATCATCTGCAAGCTGCAGATATACGTATATACAGTGTGTATATATATATATATTTCTTGTGGGAAGTTTATACTATACTTATACTAAAAAAGCTCAAGTATTTAGCATTACTGTGACTTTTCTAAGTGTGGATCAGTTTCATAACACAATCAAACTTTTTGAGGAGTGGGAGTGGAAGTCAGCACACATCACAGCAAAGCCTAATAACATTACATCAGACATACTTAAAGATCATCTGCAAGCTGCAGATATACGTATATACAGTGTATATATATATATATATATATATATATATATATATATTTCTTGTGGGAAGTTTATACTTCCCACAAGAAATATTGATTACTACTATAGACTCACAATGGAATTTGTTTTCCATGTTATATCGAGCACCCATGTAGCAATAACTGTCAAAGAAATACAATTATATTTATTCCTGAAACTGTGGATCTTTCTTTGTTGCCTCAAGATGTACATCTGGGACATTTCCCCACCCCTCAAAATGAAATTGTGTTTCTCTATACAGCCCACTGATTTACACTTAAAGTATTCCTATGTTCTACCCCAATTAATATTTCTCCAGTAAATACATCAGATAAAGTGAAAAATACTAAATAATATATAAAAATACTAATAAATACTAAAAAATACTAAAAAATACTAATCAAAATATCATTTGTTTGCTCAAGGTGTGTCCCATTATTCCTCTTTCTTTAATGACCCAGGAACTGATGCAATCTACCATCTCCGAGAAAAACAAGTTTGTTATCTTCCCTGAGGCGGTTTTGCCAGAGTAAATACTTCATTATCCTTTCAGAGTGTATCTTCACATGTCATGTTGACCAAATGCAACCTGCTGCTCCCAAATCAGTTTTAAGTTGACATAAGAAACAATGAGGGACAGCGACAAGCTCTTTTTTGCTCTTGGTTGGCCTAGACTCTGACATTATAGGCTAAACAATTTAAGATAAAATGTGTGCCTATACAGAAACTTAATCAAGGTGATCTTACTTTATAAGCTTCAGATTGAGACTGAGGTTTAGAGACAGAATGTTTGTTGACTATACTTTTACTTTGTTGTAGCTCAGTAAAACAAAAGACTATTGAACAGTTAGCAGGGTGCTTCTTAGATCTGCAATTGGCCCATGTCATCTGTAACTGACGCAGAGTCAGATGATGACAGGAGGAAGCAGCTTTTTCTATTTCTGTGCAATTCTTTTGACAACCGAAGAAAATGGCAGGGTGGAGTTTGAGATGGACGGCGACGGTCACAATTCATTAGAATGAAAACTGGAAAGTCCAATGATCATACATTTTGTGATGACAAAGTCACCTTGTTATAATGGGTTTGCCAACATGGATCAAAGCTGTATTTCTTGTAAAAATGGTCATTGTCACAAAACAAACTTGTGTACTCATCTGTTTCTGCACAGCATCATGAATCTTTGTTCTTTTCTTGAACTATTTTCTCTTTTGAGGTTCAACCTTATACATATTTTAACAACATTTTGAACAAATGGACTGACAGGCTTCATAATTCACTGTATGTCTGACAACAAATGGATGGACTCTCTGCAGCATTTGAGTGTGTGATACATAGCAAAGCTTTGTGTGCTGGTCGTGAGGTACTCTCCCAGAGAGATGAGGCTTTGCCTTTAATTAATCTCCTGAATGATTGAGCACAGTTTAACAGTCATTTCCTTGCTGTCCAGTGGTGATAACGATGAAAGTGTCACGCCCTCCACTTCTGCATCCCCCTCCGCCTAGTTTGCAGCCACTCTCTCTCTCTTTCTCCCCCTCCTTGTGTGTCTGTATATGTGTGTGTGTGTGTGTGTGTGTGTGTGTGTGTGTGTGTGTGTGTGTGTGTGTGTGTGTCTAATTCCATTGGCAACCAGCTGCCACTCATCGTGATTAGCTCTGCCTAAATACCTGGTTCAGATCCCACCACAGCACCAGATCCTAGATACTATTCATGCAGTCAGTCACGCTTCCAGCCTTTTTTGATTCTTGCTGTTGCTCTGTCGGTATGCAGCCTCTCCTTAATACCTGTTTCCCTGTGCCTGCAGTTTACCTCAGCCTGACTCCAGCCTCTTTCTCCAGACCTCCTGCCTGGTCTGTCTCCCCCCATCGGTTCAGCTCAGCTCCTGGCTCTCTGAAACCCTCTCTGCATGGCTAGCCTCAGCATTCCCCCTGCCCTGCTTGGTCCAACTTTATGCCCAAGCCGCAGCCACAGGATTCCAGTTACCTGTTCAAGCCCTCGCCCCAGTTTCCCAACTACCAGCCCTGCAATAAACTGACTTTGAACTTTTCTCATTGCTTCCTGTCTCTGTGTTCTGGACTTAGATTCACTAGCCTAGCTTTAACAGAAAGCAGCCAAATGAAAGGGAAAGACTATTTCTATAAAAAACTGCTCTATAAATTAAACTTGACTCTATAAACACTCAGAACTGACAGACATCACATACTACTTATATACCACAGAAAAGTGGATAAATTAAGCTGAGTAGCTCAAGATAAAATATGATTCACATGTATGTCAGTTGTTAAAATGGGAAAAGAAATTATAGCAAGTGTCAGTGGATCCAAATGTGTGACTTAACTGTGAAGGCAGCCAACTGTAAAAGACAGATCATGTCTTTATTGCTGCTGGGGGACTATGAACGTCACCCTCTGTGACCCGGTGGGACTTCTCTTTTGTAAGGCAGAACTCCCAGAAAACACCAGGGGGGGCTTGTCTTGCCGCAATATTCACTGGGGCGAAATGCTGAGTTGTGCCTCCGTCGGCCTATGCAGACTGATCTGGCATAAAGCCCCTCAATGGCTGGCACACACAAACCAAATATGGCTGGAAGACAGGGGAAGACAAACAGTCCTTTGTGTTTAGTTAATCCCAAATGTCCCATTGGTCTGAAATGATTTCAGCTTGTGGTTCTTGGCTTGAGATTATAAAGGGAGGATTTCCAGCTCCCTCGCCATCTGATTGCTTATGTTCTCTATGGAATGAAGTGACGCAGATGCCACCAGCCATACAAACACTCCATCATAATAGGTCTTCAATTTCATCCACATAATATGTTAACAAGACAGTGACATTTCTTCCTGTAGTTACAGAAACCTTATAGGCTAAAAAAAACAAAATACACTAAAGTTTTTGTTCCATTCACCATAAAATGAGAATAAAAGTGTGTCGCCTTTTAACTTCCTGTACCACACTCCCTCACAGTTGGTGCATCCATATTTAATTAAGGAAAGTTAGGGACACCCCCCACTGCTCCCCAGGCTGAGTGCTGCCACTGCTGCCGACCTCTCTGTATAAGGAGGGAAAGGATGGCGACAGGGTGGTAGGTTGCTTTTAATTAGATGGGTAGCACTAGGAATCAATTTTTTTTTTTCTGAAAATATCACATTTTCAAGCTCAAGGTTGAAACCTCTATGTCCTGGCGGGGATTCCAGTTTTAAAACAACAATGTTTGCTGAAACAAAGCAATCAAAGCCACCAACTTCTTCAGGGCTATCTGACATTATGTTAAAAAAAGAGCAGAAATGTTTTGATTGCTCCATTCTACTGTTTTAATCTCTCTCCAAGAAATAACCCTGATATACTTTTGCAATAGCAAGTATGTTTTGAGAGAAACGTAATACTGCCTGCATTATATTTTTTATCAACACAATGAGGAAACATTTAATGAACATACTTGCAAAGTTGCTTAAATGGCACATATCATGCACATTTCCAGGTCTATATTTATAAACTGGGGCTAAATTGGAATATCTTTGCATAATTTACAGTTCAAAATACTCCTTATTTATCTCATACTGGCCCTTTATTGCTGCACCTCAGTTCAGCCTCTGTCTGAAACAGGGCGTTTGAGCTCCTGTCTCTTTAAGGCCCCCTCCCGATGAGCCCGCTCTGTTCTGATTGGCCGGCTTCTGCCCCTTGGCAGACCATCCAGTAGAAATACATCCATAGATGTTCGAACCGGAATCCGATTTGAAATATGTAAGTGGACAACGTGAACAAACCATGAAACAACCTTAGCAACAACCTTAGCAACAAAGGCTACAGATGAATGACTGTTTGTGTGCTTGCATGAACAATCTGATATCATCACGAGGAGTGAGTACAGGTAACATTGCAAACAAAGCATTCAGAGGGTGAAACCTGAGCTTTTGACTCGCAGGGAGCATTTTACATACATTCACCTTGAGTTTTGGAACTTTGACCATATTATGATGTTTACCAACATCATGTTTACCAACATCATAACAGCATATAAATAACAGAAAAATCATAAAGCATGCTACATCCTCTTTAATGTTCATACTGGACATATCGGCAAAATGATGACTAACAACAGGCCTCTATGAACTGTCCTATGTCGTATCACCCATGTGACTTGACATCTTACTACAAGGCACACGGTGATAACAGCTATTCAGCAGCGGAGGATTTAGTAATTTGGTAGCAAACTCAGTCATGGGGCCTCCTTCAGGCCTTATTTTCACCCTTTCTCTAATAGAGAATGTTGGTATTGAGGGTGGTAGATGAAGTACAAACTCTAAACACAGAATATTAACAGTCCTGCATTCAAAAATATACTAAGGTAAAAATGAAAAAGTATTATTAGCACAATGTACCTAAATTTATTTAACGTCTGTTCAAGGTTGAGCTGATTTTAGCTGCTTTATATACTGCTAGATAGTTTTAATCTATAATAATGCATCATATTTTATTTGTTGATTTGTGTGTAAAATCTTAATCTATAAAGTAACCAGTAACAAACTGTCAGATAAATGTAGTAGAAGACAATTACAGTGTTTCCTTCTGAAACAGAAGGAATTCCTCCCAGTAACAGTGCAGCAGAAGTATACATATGCATAAAATGGAGATATTAAAGTAAAGAACAGTTACCTCATAACTGCAAGAATAATACCTGAGTAAATATACTTGGTTACTTTTCACCATATGGTATTAAGGGGGTTGATGATTTCAGTAACTCCAGTCATTTATCAGGTTTTTCCTCTGCTTCTCTGACATGAACTACTCACTGGAGCAGCCAGTGAAAAAATACTAAATTCATTTATTCAAGAGAGGTTGGTTACTTGTACTTGAATATCTGACTCTCCCTCTTCCTTGAATTGAATTTTTTCTTACATTATCATCATTCTCTTTGCCTGTTTTCATGAGGGTTTGGGGGGGGTAAGAGGGTTGGTGATACTATCATTTAACACAAATGAGCCGATGCGACAGGAAAATGTTAGTACTTGTGGTCCTTCTAGTTGTTTCAGGGGGAGCAACTGAAAAGCCGATTATGTTATGGAGTTTTGCAATGATTGCTTTATTTTTCATATTTATTTTTTCATTTGAAATGCATACTGTGATAACTCTGTTTCACTGTTTGATTTTGTGTTGAACTGCACATTACCTTGAGGAGTTTCTGTGTCCTTAGCAATTAGTCAAGAGGTGCGCAGCGGTAGCAGCTCCTCCTCTGAGAAGGGTCTATCTGCAGTCTTGCAGACTTACTCTTAACTCTACACGAAGACCCCTAACCCTGCATGACGACCCCCCCCCATGTTGTCACCCTAACAGCATGTTACACAACTACCACCCCCAAACCCCTAACCCATCCCCCTCCTCATGCCTAAGTCTAACCAAGTGGGTGTGTCATGTAGTGGCTGCAGCTGGATATACTGGGTATACTTGCCTCTAGTGATGGAATAGTCCATTAATCTGTACTGTGTGTG
Organism: Thunnus thynnus; assembly: GCF_963924715.1. Lineage (NCBI taxonomy): Eukaryota > Metazoa > Chordata > Actinopteri > Scombriformes > Scombridae > Thunnus > Thunnus thynnus. Next base: position 8,759,280 of record NC_089535.1, read on the forward strand.
GGGGTGGGGGGGGTGGGGGGGGGTACCTTGCCTCATGGTAAAGTCCACCCCTGCAATTCAGGCTGGTAGGCCTCTTCTGTCTTTGAATAGGGTGCTCGTCTGGATGTAGGCATTTGGCAGAAGGTAGATCAGGTTTTATATATTATGGGTAAAAAAAGATGGATACCAACTTGTTACGTCCAAAAACAATAAATCACTGGTTGTTTGATGAAGGGTTCATATGAATTTGGCTTCTGTGCATTGAACGGACAGACAGTATTTGCATCCTGTTTTTGGTTGTAGATTTTCCTTTGCATTCATCTGCAGAATAAATTTTTGTCCTCTGCAATACTGAGTGGAAATGAATACATTAATATTTCTAGTAGAACATATTATTGAAGGACTCAGCTTTACAGATGCATCCAATTTTACATTTAATATTATTTTGGAGAAAGACTTTATTTTCAAAATTCTTTGCAATGTGCCTGGCAGCTGTTTTTCTCAGTATTAACCACAACTCAGCTCCACGGTAACACTGGACAGAAAGAGAAGCATTAAAGAGCGTGAAGAGCTGTAGACTGATGTGTGAAAACTGAGACAACCCCCAGAGGACTCACGCAGGAAATGAGCTGACGGGATGTACTATTGGCTGCTTTTCGATTAGTTCCCACTCTCCATGACTACTATAGTGCACAAATTTAATTGTAGAAGAGTGATGGGTTTCATGAGCACCAAACCATGAGTGTTATTTGCTACATTTTATAGCTCTGTGTTTGTTTAAAAAATTCCCATTTTCAATCCAACACCTGTAATCAGTGATCTGAATTTGCCCTTTTCTTGTGCTCTGTAGGGAACTGGGGCCAGAAACGGGTCTTCATCTCAAAGAATGAAGCGTATTAATGTACTGCATAGCTTGGAGCCAAGGCCTCCACTGAAACCTCCAACGACCCCAGACGGGAAATTGGCAGCACCTTTTTATGGCCTCATCTAGATCAGGCTTTAAACCAATGGCAATATACTTTGAGCATTCACAAAAAAAGTGTTATAAAGCAGCGACTGCATTTAATCGAATCAGGTTTCTTCCATAGATCACATCAGACCACATCCGATATACCTGCAAAACAGTGGAAACTGTTTAAAAAGTTTCAAACTCAGTGACTTTGTTGACTCCACAGTTATTCATGCATTATTCTTGTAGCATCTGTTTTGTCTTTTGAGAACCATTCAAAGGCTAAAAAATCAGAATGAGCACAAAAGACATTTATTTTTTTTTGCTACATTCAGGCTTATGCAAAGTAGAACAATCATAATTTCCGCTCTTTCTCTCATTTCCTTTCATTTCGTCCTCTTTTATCAGCAACACAGAAATCCTGGAATCCACATTTCATCTCCCCATTAATAGACGCCAGCTTTGCTCCAGTATGCAAATTCGTAACAAAGAGCTGTGGATAATCTAAATTGCCCATTTATTATGAGATTTCTCACATGATAGTATGGGGCGATTGTTCAAATTTTGAAGCAGCAGCAGATGCAAATACAAGTTTAGAGTTTCATTTTCCAACTATCTTTGCCCTGCTTACTGAAAAAACAAAAAATGTTTTGAGATTCTACAACAAACTGGCAAATGTTCAGAATGACAGAAATCAAACCTCACCAGTCTTTTACTCTCAGTGGAGTCATATTGCTGTCAGCTGAGGCATCAGGGTATGGATTTCTGAGCCAGGGACCTGGAGCGGCATGATATATACACAAAGCAGCTGACAAACAGAGAATGATGGTGAGACAAGGTCATGTTTTCTCTCCGGAAATGGGACGTGTCTGTCTCTTTACACAGAGTCCTGAATATGGCCGGTTATACTGATTGTCTTCTCATCTGGGGGACTGTGGCTCAGAGCAGAGTAAAGCTGTGGATGCACTCAGTTTTACAGTCGTATCAATCAAAGGCAGAAAAGTGGTAAACGTCAGATTTGTTGCAGTGGGGAGAGTGAAGCTGATCAAAGTGGGTGGATGCAGCAAAGCACCATTGAATTAGATTGTGAATCTTATGAAGCAGATACTTTTATCTTTATAAGAACCCTCCACTGATTACATTAATTCCCCATGTTGCCTAACCTTAAAGAAACCCTGAAAACTTGGCTTCAGATATTAAATATTTCTGTATAACAGTTAATATTCATAACTTAAAAAGCAACAATCACAATTAAAAAAAAACCTACACTAGGTATTATTTATTAAAGCTCCTGAACTTGTTTTAAACTTTTTCCCAACACATTAAAAATTCATGACAAAATATGCAAAAACTAGAGTCAAAGTTTTCTTTAAAAAAAAAAAACAAAAAAAAAAAACATCCTTTGGTATTATTTATTAGGAATAATTCATAAATAGTCAAAAACTGAACTTATCTACTTCATCAGGACTATGTGGGTGTGGTTTGATTGGATTTAATTGACAGTGGAAACATGAGCTAATGACCCCACAACTCTCAACTTTGATCTGGGATCCCATCACTCATAGTAAGACGCTGGTTGACACACACAGTTTTCAAGCCCTTTAAAGGGTCTGTCCACCCAAAATTACAGTAAAACATATTTTCTCACTTTCTGTACCTCTAGCAGTATCTCACCATTCAGACAATTTTAGTTTTATTCGCCCAGCTTTTGAGATAACCTCTTGAAAACAAGATGATACATTTCAAAGGGTTTATCCTGATATCATAAATTTGTAACATAGAGAAATTTCTACCTCCTCCCAAATAGCAGAGGTGAGGGGAATTTTATGTGTGGTGCTCACAATGTTAAAAAAAACATCTATAGCAACATGTCTGTCCAGAAGCACTGCTGTCATTACTGTAGATAATCCACAGACCTCATTGTGAACAGTTTTCTTTGGAACTACCAAATTGACTGAATACAAGATGACAGATGTTCTTCGAATAATCTTTGAATGAGAAAGAGAAAATTGCATTATGGGTTGTTATAGCCTCAATGTCGCTAAGCTAGAAAATTTCATCATGTCCATTTATAGTTTGTCCTTTGAAGTTAGTTTAGGATAACCTGTGGGATTTTTTCTGATGATTTGTGTTTTTGCTGTCACTGAGGAAATACATTTATAATAAGTGAAAACTGCTTCAAATTGTTTCTTAATGGTTCTCCTGCAGACACAAACCAGGGACCGAATGATCTATCAGGGATTGAATTATATATCAAGCAGCCAAGAATTACCAGTGCAACAGAACATCATGATGAGGAGCTCAAAGACAGTCTGCAAAATGTTACCCATCAGAATATTATGCTGACTGCTCCAAGAGGCTGTGTGAGTGTGTAATAAACAGATATGGAAAATTCCTGTACTTGGAAACTTGGACAAATGTGGGATTTACCCTTTAACTGAACTATGTTTCACTTTAATGAGAGAGAAAGTTTCAAGGATGAGGAGTATGTTCTCCTTGGTATCTCCGGGTGTTTTTCTGAAAACAGGTGTTGGAAAAAAGGGGAGGCTTGTCTTTTATTTGTGCTAATTTACTGAGGAATGTTTTTTTTTGTAATTTGGGTGAACTGACACTTTAAACTACATACATATCTAACCTTAAACTTTCTCCATAGCTTGATCATGAGCAATACCTGCCCAGCATAACCCCGGTTTAGACAGAAACTACTCCAGATCAATGCAACTGCGATGAAACCTAATTGTGGCTGATTACCTAGTAAACTGATTTGTTATAAATTAAAAAAGAATGATCTTTTCTCAGAAAGGAGCTATGTTCTCTGTATTAACAATGACTAACCTCTCTGCATCTTATTTGACAACTCAAACACGTCATCCACCATGACACACGATGGTCCAGATGAGTCAAAGCAGACTCTATTGGCTCCTTTGGTTTCCAGCGATGAATATGGAGAATAATTTAAAGAAGGTAGAAAAATAGACATACATATCATGGTGCTTACAGTATATGGGTGTAGGTAACGTTTTCCTCAGCATGTGTTGATGCACTGTACTGGTGATGTTCATGTCAGCTCACAAATATGCATCTAAAATGAAATAGAAAGTGAAAAAAACGTATTGTCACCTTCCTCCATCTGCAAACATCCAAGGATCATCCATCGTCTTTGTTATCACACACTGCTCCCTCCCACGACTTCTCCGTCTTCATCTTCTCCCCTCTGCGCTCTCATGGTATTCACTAATTAATCAGGTCATACATTTTATCCCAGAATCATGAATAATGAATTATCTGTCTTTCCTCTCGTGCAACCAAATATGTTCTTTTTCACACACCAAACGCCGCCGGGAGACAGACTATTCAGTGTGCACGGAGAGTATCCACTTTAACACCATGCCTGCATCAGAAGTCATATTTCATGGGGGGATTACAAAGTGAGGTCAACACACCCAATCTCATTTGTTTGTTCTGTTTCATTTTCAGGGAGGCACATTTCCTCCCCACATCAGCTGGGAAATAGGAGAGAAGCAGGAGGAGAGAAAGAGGAGGTGAGGTGGGGGTTGGGGATCTGATCAAAAGCACAGTGTCTTATACAACACATGAAGCTGTTTCATCATCTCTTGATCGTCTTCTGACACCTCATATGATGGAGTGTTTGGTTCCGGGGGAGGTTTGTGTGTGCGTGTGTGTGTGTGTTAGTGTGTGTGTGTGTATGCACAATGACTAGAGGATGGTTCAGATGATAATGCTGAGCCCATACAAATGTCAAGTCCCTTGGGGATCGTTAGTATTGTGATTTCTGGGAGGCATTTCTTTTTCATAGCAGTGTGACAATTTGCTTTATATAACTGGAGTTTTTCACCAGACTTCCATTAGAAGATGACAGTGTCTTTCACCGCACAAAAAGTAAAACTCAGTCAAGTTAAAGTTGAACTTGAAGTCAAATTACTTTGTGAAATCAAACCTAATTTTTTAAGCTATTTATGGTTGTATTTTTCTGCGATAGCCATTCAGTGTATTTATATTCAGTATTTCCTTTCTATATAGTAGTTTTCATTGTTAGTGGTGGGGTCCGCCATTCTCACGCTGAATTCAAACTGCCTTCACACGCATGTATGTGACGCAGCATTACTATTTTTCATTCTACCTCATTGATTTCAGTCTCACTCAAATGCAAACTGAACCTCTGAATTTCCTACTGCCCCTGCTTCACATTAAAAGCATTCAACTGAAGAAGCAGGGGGTGGCTTTTTATTGTCAAGCTGTCGCAGGAAACGCAATGTATTTGTCACGGACCATGGCTGTTCATCAGAAAAGCTTCTACAAAAAGAGACAACAGTCATTTTCAGCATTTTTTGACTACCACGGTGTCTTGCTGGTTGCAGCATGAAATCACACTTTGTTCACAGCTTGATGGAAAAAGGCCAATTACTGACTGTCTTCTATATTAAAACAGTCAGGTTGTCTGGCTGCACTTTTACCAGATACACCAGCTGCACTTCTGTTCTGAAAAGGTCGCTGCTTGAAGAGTGCTTGCTGAGACGTGTAGTATTACATGCGCACTTGCTGTTACCATAGATTGTAAAAAATAATGGATGTAGCCACCATGACATCACCCATTTGTTTGTGGACTCCCGTTTTTAAGCCTCGAATTTGCATTTTGACCGTTGCCATCTTGGATTTTTGGAGCCAGAAGTGACCATATTTAGACAAGAGGGTGGAGCTGACCCTAACACTAGCTAGCTGCCTAGCTGCTAGCTGCTATCTTGGTTAGCACAGTGCATTTACAGTCTATGGTTAACTTTAATAATGCGAATGCCAGAAAAAGACTGAACATCCGACTCCTCAGAGGGTCTTTTAGTACAACCAAACACTGAGCAAGACTCTTTTAGCCTATACTCTGCGAATCTGGAGTTAAGCCATGGTTATGTTACCTAACCAATGTTGTCGCTGTGGCAGCACTCGAAGCAGCCATGCCCTTAATTATGGATAACTTTAAGCCTTAATGAAATTTAAATGGGTGAGTTATATAAAAATTCATGTACAGTTGTCATGAACAGGGAAATTAGCTATAGAGACCAAAGCCGTTTTTCGTACCAGGCTGTAAACATGCCTATTTCTGCTGTAAAGTTGAGCATCTTAACATGGGGGTCTATGGGAATTGACTTCCTGTTGGAGCCCACCTTAATAATTAACCAGCGGCCTGTTTCACCGAAGTTACAACACGCAAGCTGCGATTTCCAACATGAGATAATGTCCTCTCCTATTGATTTTGACACATTAAACTTACCAAATGCAACCCCTCAAAAAACCCCTGTAGGCCTCAGAAATGTATCTGCAATTTGTGTGTGAAAATCATTTTTTAAACGTCCTTGCCACCACTTTTGTGAACGGTGCGAGCAAATTGCTTTTGTGAAACGGACCCCAGGACTGAAATCTTAACCTTCATTAAATGTGGTTTAAAATACAGTCATCAAGTAGATAAACACATGATCCAGGGGCCTAGCATATATAGATCTTGACTAAGAAAAACTGCCTCCAGAATCACTATTAATGAGTTTAAACTCATCAAGAAAGACAACAGACAATTTCCATTTTACTATTAATTGCAAGTTCTTTTGTCTGCAGAGAAATGAGAAGGTAACAGGCTTGCAGGTCTAGAGCAGTGTGATAGATAAATATACTTTAGACAGGCTGTCTGCTACAATGGGGAGATCATGTGACTGTGGGCTAAATCCCAATTAGCAAAATTGGGCAGCCACAAAAGAGGTCTGAAAATTAGAATTTTGTGTTATTTTGAGAGCAAAATGAGACAGGGCAGCTCCAAAGAGGCCAATTACCTGTGCCCAAACTGCAGGTGCATTTAATGGAGACCCTGACTGGTGTACATGTGCTGCACAGTGGAAGAGTTTACATGTAAATGTAATTCACTATGTTTGTTAAATACGATTGTATTTGCCAAAAACTGCCAGTGTGTTTGACACAACGGAGTCAAGTTCACTGATAAGAGAGTGAAAGGCCTCCACTGTGGCTTGTTATAATAAATGTTTTTTCAAGTACTGTACGCTGCTATTTTTAAGCAAACATCTTTAAAACCAAATGTAAGCCACTGTTATTTTTCCTCCTCCAGAAAAGCTTAAATGTGTAGTTGTAATCAATTCTTTTTTGTATATTTTTACAGATGTTTCATTGTATAAGAAGCATCTTTTAGGGTCTCCATTCTCCATTGGGATCTCCAACATTTTGCATCAGCTATTTTAGGCTGGGCTAAGTAAATTATGTAAAAATGATCAGTTTTGACTGTAGTAGTCCTTTAAGCAGTAAAAGGTATTAATATTAATATTTACATATGCAAAAGAAGTCCAGAACTGTGTTTTACTGTATATGACAAATTTGTCTGAAAACCTTAAAATTGCATAAATTGAGCTAGAAGCAGAGTATTAATGCTTTTAAAAAATTAACTCGTGTTATAGCTCATGTGTACACTACAGTCCTATACAGTGTCTAATGGACTCCTTAATCAAGCTTTTAAAATGAGAGATATGGTGATTGACAGGTAGCAATGAGGCATAAATCAATTCCACATGTTTATTACAGGACAGTGCTATCTATAGTACGTGTTCTTCAATTGCACCTTGATTAAAATCTTATTTTCTTTATATATAATTACAGAGGTGATTTTTTTTTGACTTGGAAAAAGCCATTCACATGTTTACTGCATCCATACCATATTCTTTTACAATGAAGCTCCTCACAGCCTTTGCAGCAGCTCCAATAGGCTTTTATTTATAACTAAATGATGGGATCATATATCTCCCACTTTCACTGCCTTACACTGGCTTTTAGAGTTTAGAGGACTTTATCGATTACTTTTAAAGCAATCAATAGCTTTAGCCCATCTTATTTTACAGACCTTTTAACGGAGCTTCTGTCTCACTTTTTTTTTTTGCAAAAAACAGTTTTTAACGTTGCAAAGATATCTGAAAAGGGGTCATTTTCATTTATAAACACTTATTTTAATCATTAAGACAGTTTTGTTTCTTCCTGTTGCTGTTATTGGTGTTCATGTGAGGATAAAAGCATAGTGAGGCATCACCACTGTCACCTAGAATTGCATGCTTGTGCTGAACTTAAACCAAAATTGGATTTTTGTGAACCAGCCAGTTAGCAGCATGTCTTCATTTCATGGTTTTCATTGAGATTTTTTTTTCACCACAGTGATGATGATGATGATAGTGTAATCCTTGCCCCAGTTTGTGCCTCTCATGTATTACCATTACATTCAAGTCACAGAGTTAAGCATCTCATTTTCAGAAAAAAAAAAATACTTGGCAATCTTTTGAAAAGTGCAGAAGGCTGTTTACTTACTGCTGTTCTGAAGGTATTTACAGAATCCTCAAAGACTCTTCAAACCATCTGGATGAAAAAAATATTCCAGTTGTTTTGCACAGTTAAAAGAAAAAGATTTTATACATTGCAACCATATTTCCTATCCAGGTAGCTGAAAGTAATTTTCCAGTGTATGTCCTTGCTATTCTTTATAAAATACAAGCAAAATATCAATGTTATAACATGTAACACCATTATATACCAACATAATAAAATGTTTATTTTTGGTTTATGTTTTACAAACTGAGCAAGGACATATGTCATATCTGGCTACCATCTTTGTTTGGATTAGGAAAAAGAAGCGCAACAAGAGAAACGGGTTAAAAATCTTTTTTTTTTATTGTGTAACATTTTTTCATCCAGATTGTCAGAAGAGTCATTGAGGTTTCTAGAAATACCTTCAGAACAGCAGTATGTTTTTTTCAAAGATGGGCAGACATATATTTTTTGGGAAAATTGGATGCTTAGCTCTGTGACTCAAATGTAATGCATGAGAGGCTCAAACTGGGTCTAGTGTAATCCCAATTTTACTATGTCACTGTATAATCAATTCATTCTCCACTGATTATAAATTTTGGGGAATACTCTTTGCTTATAATATATCATAGTAATATAAAATATACCTAATGCCAAAACACATTTTCACAATCACAATATACTGCGTAGTGATGTCGGCGAATGCAAAGTAATAGGATCATAATTGTGCCAATATTTCACAATATAGTGTCAAATCCGGCACTCAGCACTCCATCAGGATGGAACAATGAGCATCTCAATTTCTAATAGCTGTGAATGATTCACTCCCAACATAAGAAAGTCTATTTTCAGAACAACAGGGGAGGGTGGGAGGGTGGGGGGGGGGGATCTGAGATTCTTCTCCCAGTTATTGAATAATTTACAGGCCTTGCCAGTGTACTCATTAAGGCTCTACAGTAGGCAGACAACGAGGGGGGAGGGGAAGAGATGGGAAGGGAAGAGTGCTGTCAAATGGAGAGGGAGAGAAGAAGAAGGATCGGCTATTTGGTAAGACGGCCGTGAGGAGAGGGAAGCAGAGAGAGCAGGGGGGATGTTTAATACAAGAGAAGAAAGAGAAGGAGAACAGAAAATACCGGCATATCAAGGGAGATAGAAAGGAAAAAATAGTTTCTGTTTCAGTGTCATGATTAAAAGATTTATGGGAGCAGAAGGGGAGGGGGGGCTGACTCTTCCCACAGTCACTCTTCCTTTTGTCTTCTTTGAACTTGGGATGTGTCGACAGGCTAAGGGAGTTTGGTTAAACCCGACTGATCGCAGATATGAGGTGCCGCTTGGTCTTTGAATTACCGGGTCCCAGAACACGCTCAGGAGGAGGGGAAGGGAGGAGAGAGAAGACAGAATGAGAGAGGTGGGGAGGGAGTGGAGGATAGCTAGCTAGATAGCTAGATAGCGGGATGGATGGATGGATGGATAGATGATAGATAGATAGATAGATAGATAGATAGATAGATAGATAGATAGATAGATAGATAGATAGATAGAAGAATTGGCAGGCAATAGCACAATAGATTTTTTTTTCAGTGTGCTGGCTTTACTGTTACAATGCTGTCATTAGCAAACTCCACATAAACATGCAAGATGAAATGCCAACACTTTCAGGCTAAATTACCTTTGAGACTTTACTGTTAATGTTTCTGTTGCTGCTCTACACTTACACCAGGCGTTAAGTGTGTCATAAGAGGATTTTCCATGTCGTCCCCCCCTCCCCCCCTCACCTTACCCACTTCCTCCTCTTCTCCTACTCCAGTAGCTCTGTGTTCATGCTCTGTTCCACAGCTCAGCACATATACTGTAAAATATGGAGCACCCAGACCATGACAAACCACCATGTATCTCCCTCTCTCTGTGTGTATCCTTGAATATTTCATAAACGGCACACAGCAGATGTTGTTGTAAAGCACATCAATATTTGATGCGCTTTCTGTCTCACTTTCTGATATTTTGTATTCCAGTGACATTGGCGACGGCATTCATGTTGGCCTAACAGCCACTGCGGTTTTGTCTATTATGAAGCATTAGGTTTGAGGCATGTTCTCCTCACCGCTTAATGGCGAAAACAAGTCACAACATTGTGCGAACGATAGCGCGATGATCAGTGAGCCTGTTTGCAGGTGGCTAATTAGCGAGGCTTGCTCTTTTTTTTTTTTTTTCTCCCCTCCATCCCTCATTCCAGCGTGTCATAATTCTCAATGAGTTCCTTTTAACTACACCCTAACAGTGTTGATTAATTTCATCAGAAATTACAGCAGTGGTTGCAAGGAAAGCATTTGCATAATACACAAATTGTAGAGCGCTTTTTGAGTCACCCAGATGAATGGATTCAAGTTGGCAGTGCGACCGGCCATGAATGAACATGAGGTATGATTGAAACATATTTCCAAATGTCAAAGTATTCAGATTTTCTCAGCCTGTCTGGGCATGATGCGTAAACTATATTTGTCAACACTATCACATATGCCCTGGCATGTTCTTACGCCACACACTGCTTGTTTTGGATTAATACAGATTAAGAAGAGGGGGGTAAAAAAAAAAAATCCCAATATAATCTGGATTATCAGCGGCCTCATCCTCTCTGGCCATGGCAATTCCCTGGAGAGTCAAAAGCCTGTGTGCCGTGGCATTTTCTTTGACCCATTTGCAGCAGCGGTGGTATGGCAGGATGAAATATGGAAAATGAATGAGTGCCTCCTCCCCTAAGAGCTTCCATTAGAGATCACTTAAGGGGCCCTGGTCCATTATTGAGAGGTTGCAGGGGGGTGTGAAGCTGCTCTCTTTGAAGTCAGAAGTAGTGGTGAAGTAGTGGTGAAGTACATGCATTAGTTTGAGTATCGCATCTCTATATCATTACGTTCAAGTCACTGTATCTAAAAATGAGAGTGGCTTACAATAACAATCATTTAGTAATTAGATTGCTGTATGTGTGTTACATTGAATTGGTTACATGAGTGCAAAAGAGAGATAGATAAATGGGTGCATAGATAGTGACAATAACTACAATATCCCCTGTAAAAAAGATGTGCTGTGCTCATATGTGCATCTCTTCCCTGAACACGTTCTGTGGCCTTTCCCCTCTCCCCCACACATGAATCGAACTGGCAGCCATCTCTCATGGGAGGAGCCGTTATATAGCATGTAAGAGGTTATTAAGGTTACTGCGACTGGGGGAGGATGAGCTGTAACGGCAAAGACGACCAGCAGGCAGCAGCAAAATGGCCTCTTTTGAGTACAGCAAATCTAGCTTCAGGTGTATTGTGGTCCATAATAGTTATAACCAATAAGCCAGTACTTTGCGGTGTGTGTGTGTGTGTGTGTGTGTGTGTGTGTGTGTGTGTGTGTGTGTGTGTGTGTGTGTATGTGTGATTTGCCTCTGGGAAAAAAAGGGATTTCTGCTCTGTATTTGATTTCCATGCCTGTGATCATTACATTTTGTTGTTGGTGGGGATCAGCTTAATCCCTCCTCCTGGTGCGCATTTCATTCTGTCACAGTGAATCAAATGCATTAATTTTATTTATCTGACAATAGATGGTGCAAGCTACGTCTTAGAATATGCAGGTTTAGAAAGTTTCTCTCTATCTCTGCCAATTCGGCAGCACGATTTAGGAGAAAGCAATAAATAAACCAAGGCGATGATACAGTTTTGCTTGGGCTCCATAGTGATTCAGTGTTATTGTGGAATCTGAAGAGGAATGTAAACCATGAAATAAATGTCACACAATCACAAAATAAAATGAAAAAAACTAATAAAAGTACAGGAAGACAGATGCCATCATTGGTCTGCATTAAACATTGCTTTGCTAACAGGTGTTAGTCATTGCTATGAAATTGGCATAGGTAAATTACTTTGTTTACCTGTGTGTACAAACAGCACTCATTACACTCTGCTCTGCTGTAATATATTCAAAAGTGAATATTTTGGTCAATCCAAAAATATGAGTATGAACATAAGATAGAAACATTTGACTTTACTCAAAACCCATATCAACCTATACATGAAACATATAAAATTCGACCTTGAATGCCCCCCAGGCCTTGTTTTGTTTCATCCTCACTTCCAGCTGTAGATGTCCTTGATTTGAATAAAGCTCACCTCAGCAGGAATGCTACCCTCTGCTACAATTACCTGTGGCAAACTGCCTCAATAACAACTAGTTTTGATATACAGTAGTTGGTTTATGTCTCTTGTGCTAATGTGTCTGTGCATTGCTATAATTCCAAAACCCTGGCCAACTTTCACGCTTCAGTCCTGCTCACTTTCTTTTTAACAGCTATCAGAGAGGAAGCTTCCACTGATGTCTTTAAATTAAGGCTTTAAACCTTTATAGGAATGGTTTGACAATTTGTGAAATACGCTTATGAATTGCCTTTCTTGCTGAGAGTTAGATGAGAAGATCAATACCACACACATATGTCTGCAGGCTAAACATAAAGCTAGAGCCAGGAGATGGTTATCTTAGCTAGCATTTCTGGACTATTTCTTATCCGGGAGCAGTGATATCCTGCTTCCCCCTGCTTCCAGTCTTTATGCTAAGCTAAGATAATAATTTCCTCACTCTGACTTCTTAAAAGGCACCTTTAGACTGTGTGACAATGATCACAATTGTGTAAGTTTATTGCATGTAACATTGTGTGATACACCTATAAAAAAAGTCACAATCTGTGTTAGACTGTACAATATCAATTTGAGGCTGTCAGATTGTGTGCTGAATGCATGGTGAATCATAGCGCTATGATGTAAGTAGAAAAAAGTATATGAAGAGGCAGAGGCACGTCATTCATCTGCGCTGTTTTGAAAACAGAGCAAAGTCACAGAAACTTCTTTTTTGTTTCACCTCCATCATTTTATTTTTTGTGTACCATGGACATATCAAGGAGAACAAGTGTGTTTTGCCCCTTAACATCATTCAGAAAATTGCACTTGCAAAATGTCATGCTGGCCAGAGTATTCAGTGTCATTTCATGGCTTATTCTGATTGGTTTGTTTGTAGACATGGGTCCTAGCAGCAGATACGTTATGACACTCTGGTCTTAAATTTCCGACACTGTTGGAATTTTGCCTGTTAGAATAGGCTCCAGGTCCCCCGTGACCCTATACAGGATAAGTGGTATAAGCTGTTGATCTTTACAAATCAAGACTCGATAGTTTAACAATGGCATAGTCGTCAGTGCTAAAAAATGTTTAAATCGAAAACCTCAACCTTTTTCTCAGACAGCCCAATTGTGTAAAGGGGCCTTAACTATCATTTGGTCAACCTTATCATTACAAAATTACTCTTTACTCTTTTCTTATTGTAGGTGAGGCTACATAGCTTACACATGCTAGTTTTGTTTGTGGTGAATGAAATGAAAGAGACAGTATAAAAATAAAGTAATTCAAATAAAAAGACAAATTCATTCTTGCACATTTAACACTTGAACTTTCCTGCAAATTAAAGGAAACTGAGGTGCTATCACACTGATTTATGTGTTATGCTCAGCTAGTCAGTGCCATTTGTAGGGTATACAGTATATGCATACATCATATTGTTCTCAATTTTTAACTCCATATAGCTGTTTTCATTTGTCTCCCTTTCCTCTAACATGCTTTCACATGGGAGACACACATCAGAGCCTGTGTGTGATGTTTGAATCATGAAGATAGATGTCACGAGTTATTTCATAATGGCTGGATGACAGATGTTGTCAATTTTCATTTCATGTTTACACTCTAGTAATTTTCAAATTGAGAAATAACGAACAGGGCATTTGACAGAAGACCATTTTAAAAACCAAAATTCCATCTTGAGCTGTCCGGAGATAATTACTTTCAGAAATATTTATGGTAATTAACTGGCTGTTATGTATAATTCAAGGTCATTTAGCTTTTTAATAGAGGTCCAGGGTTGTCCTACTGACCTTAGAGCACAACGGCCTTGGAGACCATTACAACTTTCCATAAGTATTTCTCAAAAGAGTTCACTTCAGTATCACTGAGCAGGATCCAGTTTATCATTACTGCAACATGACTGTGCATTGAGTTTAAAAGGTCAGAGGAATTTTCAGCGCCTGGGTGCTTGTGCCACTCTGAGGAAGTTAGAAAATCAGCAATAAACTAGTGACTAAAATGACCACCTAGAGGCAAATACATTAGTAGCTGATATTCTTGTACTTGTAATAAAGTCTAGTCTTACTGCTAGCTTTCTAAGCAAATAGCATTCAAATACAAAACTAATCAATATCACATGCAGAGATCTGCTACTCAGATCTAATCATTACATGTGCATGACAAATTTAGAGTAAGCAGGACAGCTTTTTCTTTAAAACTGGATGAATTCATTCCCACTTGCTGAATGCTCATTTTCCTGCTCTCTCCTCAGAGTCTAAAACTGCAAATTAAATAGGACGTTTGCCAAGCAAGCCATGAGAATTATATTAGTATAGTAATTGTGCTGACATAAAGTAATTGCTTTATTAAAATGGAGAAAAAACATCTAATGATGATGACTAGATAGAGAGATTTATTATTCATTACAATGCTGTTATTTGCACATGTCCAAATACGGAATTTAGCTTCAGCGGTAGCTCCACTGAATGGTGCACACTGTGTATAGTAAGTAAGTAAGTAAGCAAGGAAGAAAGATTTTATTCATATAGCACATTTTTAAAACAACAGTACATAGTGCTTTACAGGATATGGATACAAAAATAAACAACATACATACGCAGTTATATACAGAAAAATAAATTACAGCCCCTTTGCAAGAAAGGCAAGTCGGTAGAGTTTTGAGAAATTTTTAAAGCCGTTTACAGACTCAGCTGATCTATCAGAGGAGGGAAGACTATTCCAGAGGGATGGGGCCCTAAAGGCAAAAGCACAATCACCCTTGGATGTATGGAGGGAGGAGGTTATAAGTAAGAGACCTTGGTTGGATGATCTGAGTGGCCTAGAGGTGGAGTAAGGATGTAAAAGTTCAGGAATCTATGGAAGGGCAAGACCATGTAGGGCCTGGTAAGTGATAAGCAGTATCTTGAAATCTATTCTATACTTTACAGGGAGCCAATGAAGGGATGTGAGGATTGATGTGATGTGGGATATACAGTTGGTTTGTTGATTTCTTGAGGAGGGTTTAAGATTGGAGGCCCGAGGGCCAGTACAGGGTTTCACTTCAGAGACAAACTTATTAGGACCAATACGAAGAACCTCGGTTTTGTCTGAATTAAGCTGAAGGAAATCGAGTGACATCCATTCCTTAATAGCAGCCAGGAAGTCATGGAGGGAACCAATATTACCCATATCATTTGGCTTAACTGAAAAATACAGCCGTGTGTCATCAGCGTAGCATTGGTGAGAGATGAGAGATGCAATTGAACTGGCTAACCAGGTTGCCTAGAGGTAACGTAAAGTAAGAAAAGGATGGGACCAAGGATTAACCCTGCGAGACAGAGTATAGAGGCAGTTGAAGACACAAAGTTGTCTATGACAACCTAAAACTCCCTGTTTGACAGATAGGATGAGAGCCAATTGAGAGCAGAGCCTGAGATACCCATCCACTTATTTAGATATTCAATGAGATGGAGTGAGTGAGTATCAAAAGCAGCTGTTAAGCAGGACAAGGATAGAACGTTTGCCATTGTCAGCCTGCATGAGGAAGTCATTTGTCACTCTTAGCTGGAATTTATTGAAAATATTGTCCTTCAATGGCCTCAAGGAGCTGCTGTGCAACAATTTTTTCAAGAATTTTGGAGATGAATTTGAAATGGGTCTGTAATTATTTGGTTGGGTTGGATCAAGGGCAAGTTTTTTTAAAATAAGTTGGACGCTCGCCATCTTAAAACCATCAGGAACACAGCCAGAGGTGAGAGAGAGAATAATAATAGAGAGTAGGCAAGGACCCAGGGTGGGCAGGACCTCTTTAAGCATTTTGGGGGGATTACATATAAGGGTCAAGAGGACAGGCGCTTATGAGATACATTGTCAGTGAGTTTGTGCAGAGATATAGGGGAGAAATCAGACAAGCGTAGGACAGTAGACTGAAGAATCAGAGGAAACAGTAGCATTGTTAAAATTAGATCGAATGTTATTGATTTTGTCAACAAAAGACAAAACATTTTCATGGTCTACTGAGGAGGAGACAGATACAGTAGGATAGGAAGGATTTACAAGCTGGTCAACGGTTTTAAACAGGAACCTAGGATTGTGTTTGTTGTCACTAATTAGGCCTGCAAAGTAGGCAGCTCTGGCCTTTTTGATGTTTTGGTTGAGCATGGACAGCAATTCCTTCAGACAGAGGAAATTGACCTTTAGTTTGGATTTCTTCCAACTACACTCCATCTCACTTTCCTTTTCAGATGACAAATGTTGTCATTAATCTAGGGTGAAGAGTTAGCTGAAGAAAACGTTAACTCTGGGGGGGGTACAAGAATCAGAAAACAGGATGAAAAAGTAGCTGCAGAGTGGGCATTGAGCAGGCGAGAGTGTACTGCACACCTCTGCAGTTGAGCAGAAGACTGAGGCATAGTGACAAAGACAATGCATTTGTGGTCAGAGACAAAATCAAATGTAGAAAGAGTTCAAAGGCAGGGCAAGAGTAAAAACAAGGGCAAGAGTGTGACCATGGTCATGCATAGATCCAGACACATGTTGAACAAAGTTGAAAGAGCTGATAATATTTAAAAGTTGGTTGCAAGAGAATTTGAGAGTTTGTCAATATTCATATTTGAGAACCATCAAAGTAAACAATTGAGAGAGTTCATATAAAAAAGCATTTAGTTTTGGGTGGTCAGTAGACAATCAAGCAACATACTGGAATTTCACAATCAATTTTAAAGGAAAGTGATTCACAGGTATTGGAGGTACCCCATGTAATCTGATTACAATTATTCATAAAAATGACTGCAATACCCCCACCATAACCTGTGAGCCTAGGGAGATTTGGAGTCTGGTAATTGGGAGGACAAAGCTCTATTAGAGGGCAGCAGTCTCCAGGTTTAAGCCAGGTCACAGTTAAAAGTAAGAAATCCAGATTGTGAGATAAAATTAGATTGTTAAGAATAAAAGTCTTTAATCGAGAGCTTATGTTACACAACACAAACACTGCTGGAGTGAAAGCCTGATGGAGATCTGAGTCACATTGTTTGTATTAAGAGCGATCTGACAGTGTTTGATGTGTTTTGGTGGTCTTTTGTTAATTATAACAGAGATAGGATGGACTTGAGGAGGACCAGGCTCAGCCAGAGAAATAGAGGTCTGTGTCCTGGCAGAGGGAGAGCCAGGAAAGTTGGTTTTGCAGACTAAATGCAAATCAACCATCTCAAGCTTTCTTTTGTCCCTACCTGCATAAGACTGCAGAACAAAGAACCTGTGTGATTTTTAATCTATCTAGTGAGTACAATACTATTTGACTTGTTTTATTTATTTTAAGATTTAATTTAATCTAATACATAATTTACGTGTTTTTATCTATCTGTTTTTACCTTTTAAATATGCTCTGCCACTTTAATGACCACTGATCACTCTGTTCTGTTATTTTAGGAATAGTGTAAACTCTATGTACTAGGGGTACAATAGTGTATTTTGTATGTGTCTATACACATGGATATTGTGTAACTATTGTGTTTTGTGTTTTGGGTATTTCTCTATATGCTGCCTCAGGGACAATAAAGTATATCTTATTCTATCTTGTCTTAACATTGTCTTCCCTAGAGCCATGCCACCAGCATTGCTAAAAACATTTGATACCTTATTTGTGTTTATAATCTCACATCAATTTATCTTTCAAAAGCAAATGTCTCCAGCTAACCTGTGAAGACAACAACTACCGTGACACTTGATGAAAACCACATTTCAAATAGGAATGTTTGAGAAATACAGATGAGGCCAATTTATGAAAGAAGAAATACAAAACTGCTCGAGCAACAGAAGGACACCTTGTGGCTTGAGTTAATTTTTTTCTGGGGGGGACAATGCATTATTTGTGGTCAATTGATCCACTCAACCTCTCTCTGGCCTTATGAACCAACACCTTTTTCATAATATTTATTATTGGGTAGCATTTTTGATATGGCCTACACTCCAGATATCACACATATTTTTCTTCAAAACATGGGATAAGAAAGATCTATGCTCCTCATCATGGGCGCCTGGTTATGTTTTAAAATGGGGGAGCAAACTTGGAAAGATACACAAACTTCTGTTCAATCCCACCTTTATGTTTTTTAGCTTTGTTATTCATGTAAAATGAGTCAGCAACAGTCCACTGCTCTCAAACTATTCTATGAATTTCAGCCATTCAAAAGACTGGCAAAGACTGCATGGTGTTTGCCTTTCACCCAGTGCATGCTGGGATATGCTTCATTCCCCTCTCCCTGCCCCTGTGACCCTGAATAAGTAAGGTATAATAGACATTAGTAAACAGTTGAGTTTCACTGTAGAATATAGACTAGTGTCAATATTGTGGCTTGACTCTGGATTCTGCTCCGGCTGATGCTGTGTTTGCCCCTCAGGTCTGTTTGACCCTGGGAGAATTTCATTTCTGTACAATGTCCACAAGGTGTAAAAATACAGTGAAATCGTAGTTTACTGTACCACTTGCAAATGTGCATTCTACAGCATCAAATTACAGATTACTGTACTATGTAGAACTGGAGTACAATTAGCACTCAGTCTACCTTTCTTCAGAAAGTGAAGTCACTGGACGCTGCAGTGAAGTGACTCAGGTTAGGCTGCTTTCCGCCTTTCCTCTGTCATTATTAAACCATGCTTGAGCCCATGTTCTACTCCGACATGTTTGTGGTACTTACTGTTCCTCCCCCTGCTCTAATTTCTTGCACCTTCACCCCTCCTCTTTTTCTCGCAGCAATGCCGCACTTTGCATTAGTATTCAAAATAAGTGAGCTCATATTTATTAGTAGTGTGAAGTGTGTGGCTGAGCGATGATTTTGATTTAAATAGCAAAGCAGAATTATTATCCTTTCATTTTTAGCCACATTTAACAGTGTTGTGTGGTGTTTAGGGATGTCACCACTTTGGTCTAGTCTGAAATATCTCAACAACTACTTGCTGGATTGTGATACAATTTTGTACAGACATTCATGTTCTCCAGAGGGTGAATCTTGCTAACTTTGATGATCCTCTAACTTTTCCATGAGCACCACCATGAGTTCAACATTTGTGGTTTTGAGGGAAATGTCTCGATGACTATTGGATGGATTGCCATGAAATTTTGTTGCAGACATTCATATCCCCCTTGGGATGAATTATAATAACTTTGGTGATCCTCTGACTTTTCATACTTTTAAATTTGTCCCATACTTTGATGTATGACCAAACACCTGCAAAACGAGGAACCTTCCCATGCCTAGCATATTAGATGGTGTACTAGGTGATCAACATCATACTAACTCAACATTAGCATGTTGTTATTGCGAGCGTGTTAGCATACTGATGTTAGCATTTAGCTCCAACCACCACTATGCCTAAGTACAGCCTCACAGACCAGCTAACAGGGCTGTAGACACTTAGTCTTGTTAGTGTTCTGAATAAAAAGCAGAAGCATTGTTTTTTTTTGGATTCATGGTTCAATATTTCATTTTGTAGGCACATTTTCTTCAATAGGTAGGCTAAATACTAATAGTACAGTAAAATTTAAATAGTAAAATTAGGGACATCACTCACACTGTCAATTAGATACAGCGTTATCACCCTCTCATAATCCATTTATTACTGTTATTACCCGCCTGTGATTCTTATCTGTCCTTTTAAGAGATTAAGATAGACATAACTAACACATGGAGTTTTAGGTTTGATTAAATTTGTTTCTCATTAAACACTTGTTGTGTTCCCTTAAGGTCTAATAAAATAATTTTTCAAAGCCTTTTATACTGAATATTTTCAAACCTACATTGCTTACTCTTCCTCTCCTCTTTTATTGGTGCGCTGTTATCTTTTTACCACCTTCAGATTACTACAGAAATGGATATCACATCACCCCTATACTCCATATGTGCGTCCTTGTGCACATGCTTGTAAAGCTCAGCACAAACAATACAGGCTCTACCGCACCACAAGAGGTCAAAAACTCCACAGGGTGACGTTAACCAACCAAGAAAATTGAAAAAGGATGTCGAAGCTAATATGGGCCAACAGATCAAAAGGATAACACTTGTGTATCTTTCTTGACTCTTGGATGTTATTAGTAATGCTATTGCCCTGGTTCAATTAAACTGAATGCTTACCAGATAGAAAATGACTACAGTTCAAAGCTGGAGAGGATGGGATTCATTTAGGATTGACGTAATGGGCTGTTCACTCCTTTTATAGACGTATAGATATATATGAATGAAAATGAAATTTGCCAAGTGGATGAAACAAAGGCTTTCTGCTTCTATTTGTATCAAGCTGAGCCGATGCTTTGTAGGATGCTCAGCTGAGCAGGAAGGCTCAGTCAGCAGGGTTCTCCTGGTGCTCCTCTCAGCCTCCTCTCCTTTTGTCTCTCCTGCCTACCAGACTGACACCTAAAGTGGCACTAATTGGCATGGGCTCTGACAGCTATCCAGTGTGCCTGTGAAACTTTTAATGACACGCCTTACACCCGGCAGCATCCAGACTATATCTTCCCTGTTAAGGGAAGCCTGTAAAAATATACTCAAGCTGTGCATGCTCACTATGTTCCCTCCTGCTTTCCCTTTCTTTTGCTTTTTCTTTCTCCCTCTTGCAAATACAGACACACCAGCCTACACTAACACACACTCACTAATCTAATGTTACCCATCGAAGCACAGATGGGTGCTGTCTGGCAGAGATGACGCATAGACCTAATCATTTATTTCTCTAACTTCTGGACTGAATATGAAATATGCATGGATAAAGGAGACTAAAATATAGCACATGCCTATGAAATGCAATAAAACTCTTATTTTCCAGCGCATGCAATATAATCTGTAATACCTCCTTTTCTTTTGTGTATGGACTATAAAGCATAATCTGTCTTTATATTTTTTAAAGCTTTAATCCATATTTTAATGTTCCTTTCTTGAAAGGATTTGTGCACAGCAGAAGAGAATACCTCATTTATCTTCTGGAATACTGCGTATAAAAGAAGTTGCTCTGCAAATGCAGATTGCATTCATCATTAATCATGTGCCGGGGCACTTAGACATGCATGTGCATAGAGGCACATTAACACACAAACAAGGATGTATAGACGCAGACTCATGCATGCAGACACAAACACACTAACAAATACATACCCAAGCACATCTACACACATACACATACAAGTGAGAACACAGAGAAGGCAAATATAAAAAGAGACAGACTTGGCCTAATTATTTCTTGCTCTTTCTTCCCCTGTCAGTTTCCTCTTCTAATACTCCTGTCGCCTTTAATCTAGCTTTCATACTCCCACATTCCCAATATCACCCTCAAAGTGTTAGCACTCTGCAGCACTCTCCTTGTGTCAGTCACTTAAGCTTCTCACAGATACTCACACTTTTCTTTCCTTCGTCTGACACACAGACAGTGAAGCAGAAAGCAAAAGTTTTGGGCTAGATATTAAATCCAGTCAGCAAAAAGCTGAGGATGTTATCTCAAACATTTCTTATTCCCTTCTTCCCCATGGACAACAGCAGAAGATCTGTCTGGCGTATGCTGTAGCATTTTTCCACATTGGGACTGAGTTTCTATTTACTTATGCTTTGCTGTATATGAGTACATATCATTTCAGCTCTTGAGATGGGAGATTGTTGCCGAGAATAACCACTGCAAGGAAAAAATAGAACAAGGAGCAAGAGAGAGCAATAATATGAGAGGTATACAAGAGAGGATGATGGAAGAGAAACAAGAGGTCTTCAATCCACCACAGGTGCTTAAATTACCTCCTTCCTCTCACTGTTAGCCTTGGTTCAATCTGCAACAAATAAGAGCAGCTGGAAATTGTGAGGGAACACCATCTCTCTTTCTCCCGTGCTCTGGTCTTACATTAAGCCTGCTCTCTGGCATTACTACCATGAAGTCCCTGAAGGCGGGAAGGGGAGGTAAAGAGCTGTCTCAGCAGGGTCACCTTGTGACCATTCTGTAGGTGGTAAACAAGCTGTGTTACTATATGTGAAGAGTCCAGCTAGTAATTATGGATTGGTAGTGGTGGAATAAGTGCCTTCTTAGCAGCACGTCTAAATCTCACTTATTAACACGTTATATGTTGTTCGTTTAATGTGTAAAAATGCCAATTTGTGTTTGTGTGAACTATTTCTTGGATGGGCACAGTGACTTCCTGGAGTCTGCATTGTCAAGATGTGTCAAGATTTAGAGTTGCTGGTAGGTTGACTTTGTTACCTTTAAGCCAGGCTAGCTGTTTCCCCCATTTCCAGTCCTTATGCTAAGCTAACTGGCTGCTGGCTGTAACTTCACATTTAACAGACAGATATAATAAGAGTGGGATCAATCTTCTAAATGTACTTAAAGTACAGAAATGAGTACCCTGTCAGTGTTTTATTATTACATATTTTATTACTGGATGAAAATTGCTGATTCTTTAATAGTAAGTAGCATTTTACCATTGAAGTTTTCTGAGGTGGGTTTTATTTTATCTGCCTTTGTTGAATATTTTAATCTACTTGTATGTGTTAATCTTACTATGCAAAGTAACTTGTCACTAAAGCTGTTGAATAAATGTCATGGAGTAAAAAGTTCAGCACTTGCCTCTGAAATGCAAAATGACAAAGTCTAAGTATAAAGGAGTATAAATTTATACATTTAGATAAAGTACAACTACCTATTAATTATACTTAAGTAGTGCTTAAAAAACATAATTAGTTACTTAGACCACCAATATGTTCTCCTCTGTTGACACAAAACTTTCCGATTTCCCTACCCAGTCTGTGACACTCAGTCCCAAGCCCATTCAATCCTACTGAAGACCTCTTTAAAAATGTCTTACAAATATATAGTTCTGTTTACACAAAAAGGCTAAGTAATTTCCTTAAACAGCTGGACACAAATGTTTCTCAAACAGGAGTAAATAGAGCATTTGTTGGAGACTATTTTCATCTGTGACTTTCATCTGCAAGTGAATATAAACTACAGTGCCTATGTTTATTGTAATGACGGAACATTTCACCCAGTGTAACAGTGTGTCTCACCAATGTGTTTTTCATTTTTGGACAACGATGGAGTCTATGGCTCACGGGAATAAGATATATCAGGCTTTGGTTACATTGGTATTATTTTTTTGAGATAATAAGAAAAATACAGATTATTGCTAGCCTTATCTTTTGCAAGGTTTATTTTCTGACAGCTCTGCCTTTTGCAGGTTTAATGCTGTTTTACACGTTATGTAAAAATATAAACATATCTATATATAAAACATGGTGAAACTGAAAGCACTCCATGTTGCATGTTTGATTTCTACTTTTTGAAAAACATGTATTGTGATATTGTGACCATCATTATGGTGGTCATTGTCACAGTAGTATTGTGAGCATACTGCAGTCCTGCTAAGTATTGTATTGTCGATGCAATAATCCATAAATCCCCACAGTGTAAACTGATTATGG
Source organism: Thunnus thynnus (assembly GCF_963924715.1). Lineage (NCBI taxonomy): Eukaryota > Metazoa > Chordata > Actinopteri > Scombriformes > Scombridae > Thunnus > Thunnus thynnus. Next base: position 8,783,156 of record NC_089535.1, read on the forward strand.
ATATGCTGTATGTGGATATACTGAATAAAAACTTAATCATCATCTTCTACACGTCTATTATCTCTTATGCTGTATCAGGATTCCCTCATGAGTAGGGGGAAGTAGGGTGAGACCGACAGAAAGCTGTAGCTTACCAGAAATCTCGTCTGTGTCTTAGTCCACCTCAAAATACACTGTATTTTTATCTTTCTAAATCTGTCACCGCCGTATCACAAACACACCCTACAGTATATCTCTTTCCGTCTCTGTTGTAGCTCCTTCAGCAAGGGCAAGAAATATTGATTGTCATGGGGTTCTGAGGACTTGGAATTTAATTCAAAATGGCTTCAGATAAATCTGCTACTGAACCCGTTTGATTTATTCTTTGTCTCCGACTTTGCTGTTATCTTCCAGCTTCGACCAGTCAAATATGTTCTTTGAGATAATATGGCCAGAACTGGAGCCTCTGAGGCAGCATCTGTGATGGGGTCTAAGCCACCGAACTGTTGCCTGATAGGATCTCTGAGCAAGGATCAGGGTCAGTCATTAAGCTCTGCTCACAGCAATCTATAGATTATAAATGATAGGAATGGGGGGCTTCCTCTGGGCTGTGCTGTCAACCTCCCAAAAGACTTACAGGGAAATATACTGTGCATTGTTCTAATTCGTTCATGAATCCATTTTATAGACATTCTATCAACAGCTGCTATCTGTGTAGAATCTGTTTGTGTGTTTATGTCTATTAATTGAAAGGTCTGGGGGCACAGAGACCGGCATCATCATGGCCAACAGTGAAGCCCAAACCTTGGATTCAGATCAAACACTTTCTGCATGCAGGCTGTGCTACCAGCTTACAAACCCATCACAACAACATGCACACATGTCTGCAAAACCCATGCACATGAGGTGGGGATATAGCAACATACATGAGTCTGCAAAATTGCAAGAACAACACTCTCTATTCTGATGAAAGTGAACTTTGTATTGCAAAAGATCACCCTAGGATATTCACTAAGCTGTCAAATGGTCATATTTGGCAGAGTACATAAACATGGATGCGCATTACACACACATACACACAGAAAGGCACATATTGCTTGTTTGTATGTATTTGAGAATGACTTAATGCTGGCGAGCTAAGGCCATGTTTCCACCGTCTGAAACCAGTAAGCGTTTGATCTGACTCCAAGGTTCCAGCTGGCTTTGAGGATGGAGGTCTCCCTCTTCTTGGCCAACCTTTAAAGCCACATGCTTGGTAATTAACATGAAGCACCTTCTACATCACATCACCTTCTATGTGGATAAAATAAATAAACAAATAAAATATGTGGAAACTAGGACTGGCATCAACATGAGCATCATTATTTCAGTGTCTTCTGGGTCTTGAAAGCAAACCACCGGCTATGTTAACAACTGTGACCCAAATGGTGTTAAACCTTTTGGATATAACAGAGGTGAGTTTTGTTAGCTATGGTTAGTTTTGCTTTGTCCCTGTGTACCCTGTCATTATGGTGGGATCAAAATTGCATTTTGTGCTCGAGATGGAACATAATGTGTTTATCTGAGATCGATCGTGAGGCGAGGTTTAATATGCGGCCCCTAGAGTGGATAGTGCAATAACGCCACTGGAGGGGAATAAAAATACAGATTTTTGGGGGGAAGAGAAAGAAAGGGAGAGGAAGAGGAGGAGGAGGGGTTGGGAAGAGGAGGGCGAAAATGCTGAGTGGGGATGGCTGTGGTAGGTGTAAAGTTAGAAGGAATACTGTGGAGTTGATAGCAAATAGTGGCTATTAAAACAGTTAGGAAGACATACTGTTCCAATATCCTACAGTATTTTATTTCCCACCATATTCCTTCTCCTTAATGTTCCTTGTAGCTCGGTATTTGCACTATTGCCTCACAATAAAAGCAACCTGGGTTTGAATCCTGGCCCAAGCTTAATAACTGTACATTTTTCTCCATATTCTTGTAGATTTCCTTCCATATTCCAACATGCAAACCAGGTGAAAAGCAGACACAATTGCCAATAAATGTGATTATATTTTTCTATTATAGATAGACAGGTATGTTTAGATATCTAATATATTTACTGTGATCCTGAATCGGTATGTGAAAATGGGAAATTAATAGACTTAAAGCTACAGTACACAACTCCATATTTTTATATTAATATTTCAGCATCTTTCAGCTCATTGTTTTGTTTTGGGGTTTTTTGCACAAGCAGGTAGTTTAAGTGCCTTAAACCTGCATTCTCCTTAATGGCCAGCAGAGGGCGACTCCACTGGCTCCAAAAAGAAGTCTGATTGTATGGAAGTCTATGAGAAAATGACCCAACTTCTCACTTGATTTATTACCTCAGTAAACTGTTTCCTAGTGAGTTTATGGTCTCAATCACTAGTTTCAAGTCTTCTTCAATACAGCATGATGTTCATTTAGTAAATTATGGTCCCATTTAATTTAAACGTGACAAGAAAGCAGGGTATGCTTTAGGGCGTGGCTAAGTTGTGATTGACAAGTCGCTACCACGGCGACAACGTTGGTTAGGTAACGTAACCATGGCGTAACCCCAGATTCACAGAGTATAGGCATAGCCGTCGCTGACGCTATTTCAGTGTGTTTTCAGTTCATGAGAGTTAATTGTAACATATTGTTCCCCTCAAAAAGTCTTGTTTGGCATTTGGTTGTACTACAAGACCCTTTAAGGAGTCAAATGTTCCGTTTTTCCGGTAAGCATATTTTGTTTTAATGGTTTTAAGCCCGTTTTTCACTAGTGAAAATTAGCATTGGCATTATCACAGTTAACAGTACACTTTGAATGCACCATGCTAACCAAGCTAGCAGCTAGCATTAGGGTCTGCTCCACCCTCTCGTACAAATACGGTCACTTCTCATCACTTCTGGCTGCAAAAATCCAAGAAGGCGACGGTCAAAATGCCTTCAAAACGTGAGTCCACAAACCACCGGGTGACGTCACAGTGGCTACATCCATTATTTTTATACAGTCTATGGTTTTGCAGCCTGTAACTCTACTATTTTGGTTTAGTCTCATCAACCTCATTTCTCAATGCAGCAGTTTGCAGTGAAGAAGCTCTTAAACCCACTGTACACTACCTGCCTCTCTTCTCATCAAACTTTTGACAAGAAAACAATTAGCCCTAAGTGTATTTCTCAAAATGATGATGTATTCTGTAAGCATACTTTTGACACTTCATATTTACGCTAATTATTTATTTTTCAGTAGCCTCTATATGAGAGATAGTTACTTGAGATATATACAGATACATTTTAATTATAGTTGGTGGCTGGGATATGAGAAAGACATAAAAAAGAATTGGGTAAATAAAATGCATGAATGGAGCGACTGTGAAGATAGATGAGCTTGAGGGACAAAAGCGACAACTGTTAGATGTCACTTCCATCTGGAGACGCCAGCCTGTCAGTGTTCAGTAGTCCTCAATAGACCCCGCCATACCAGCTGACCACCTGCTGGCCAACGACACGACTCATGTTTAGAGCAGCAGACACAGCTTACAGCCAGGCTACATCTTCTCTGTCTGTGTTTTTGAAAATCTACCCAAGTTTTGTATCGCTGAAGTATAGGGCACTGTCTACATGTATAGTGGAGATGACACACTGCATCAAAATTCAAGTTGTAATTGCGTCAGGGAAACTCAGATTTTCGGGTCTTTGGGCTCAATAATACAGCAGTGCCTGAAACATAAACAAAAAGGATGCTTCATGTCAGCTAAAGTCCATCACTCAATGTAATTAAACTCATATTTAATTAATATAGTGCTATATTTTCATTGCACAGTATTTTTAACCCTCACATAACCCGGCACTGCAATCATACGACCTTCTTAAGTTGTTAAAACTACCATCTATCCCATATGATGTGAATGTAGCTTCCATTCAAAACAAAGTGAAGGAAAGTGCCTCTTTTATCCACAGTACTGAAGCAAAAGCACTTTTGGCATCCTGAGCATAACATCAGCAAATGAACAATTCAGTCATCAATTACGAAACACACAGTGGCACAGTGTGAATGATGAACTCAATTTATTGACTCTACTTCACCTTCAGTTTGTCATCTCTGTCATTGGAAACGTTCAGATTTGATCAAATATGCTCTCCTGCAGGTAAGTGATGAACTTTTCAAGCAGCCTCAGGATTTATGAACACACAAAGACAGAAAGGTACAGTACACACACACACACACACACACACACACACTCACACACAAACACACACTAAACTACAATTGGTTATCGATCTCTCCCAGATCATCATCCCAGTGAGGACGGCTGCTGATGAAAAGAGCGCATATGCACGCAAGCAAATGCGCATGCTGGGTAAGTGTGTAGGCATACATTCACAGACACATCATTTTCTCAGCAGCGTCTAATCGCATTTCATATTTAATCACACAGCAAATTGCTTTGATTAGAGAATTGGCTGTTTTAACACTGCGTGAGCAAGAGAGAGAGGTGGAAAGAGAGATTTGCTGGCGTAAGAGAAATGTATTCCCTGTAATGTAATTTGCTATCTTGTCTCTCTCTCTTTCTCTCTTATTTCTCGTGTGCACTGTGTCTCATGTGAGCTTTGGCCGAGAGCTGCAACAAGCCTCACGATGTTCATGCTGCTCTCTCCGCGCTGTGTTATTTATATCTACCCACGGACAAATTTGGAGAAGCTCTGGCCTGAAAAACAAAACTGCACATGCAACATCCTGGGATTTTTTTTTCTTTTCTAGTGTCTGGAGTCGAGACCTGCCAAACGGCTCTTGTGTGTCTTCAAACAGGGCTGGTTGGCCAGTGAAAAAGCACTGACATAAATGAAAATGTGTCTCCCCCACCCTCCTCTCTGTTTGTGTGTTGGCAGGGTCCATTAGTAAATGAGCAGTTGACCATTAGTTTCCTTTTAAAAGGAAAATAATGGTTCTTCCTGGAATATAACCAACAATTTGACCAATTTCTGATAGTACTTCATGCTCTATTTACATACTGTGAGTCCTTTGCTTTCCTTTGTATGCTTTTCTTTTCGCTTTGCTCGTGAAATTAACTATAGTGCAATTAGGAGACTTTAAATAAGTTCCTTTAATATTTAATAGTTCACACTAGTATTGAGCCTTTCCAAGTACTGTGGCTTATTTTTATCTAAGTGATGATCTGTGCTATATCAGGCCACAAACAATTTCATTACTTCTGTCTTATGCTTTTGGACTGTTTTGATGCTCTGCTTTGATGCATTTGTGTTTGGTTTAAATCCTCTTTGTTCCTCTAATATCACTTTTGTGTCTTAGATCTCTCTCATCATCTCTCTCCTTTTTCCTCTCTTTGTATTTCCCTTGCTCTTTTTTCCGCTTTGGCACCATCTGTAAACATCCTGATGAGCCACATACTGGAGAGGCGAGCCCTGATTGAAAGCACGCAACGAGGCGAGCAACAGTTCATGCATATCGAAGCAACAAAGATGGATGTGAAACATATCAATAATGAATTTATAAATCAGCTGCTGCATCGCAACTATATTCAAATGTATTACCCTTGTCATTTCACGCATCTTGATGTTATTTTACAATTTCCCACCATGTGTTCTGTTGTCATTTAAGGTTTTGTTAATACATCTCAATGTAAGTATTAAGTATTTATTTAGTTTTAGTTATTTCCTTGCTTGTTAGTTACTTTCTTTAACTTGCTCTGGAGATGTCTCGCCTACACAAGTTAATTTACATCTTCTCACTGCAACAATTCAAAACAAAGCCAATAAGACAACCTAAAGATTGTGTCTATTCATAGCTGCATACAATATAATTTAGGTGCCTATTGACAGACTCAGGCAGGTGTCTTTTTTCCAGCCTCTCCCTTGCTAGGAGCATGCTTTCGAAAGGTTATTATAGCTGCTCTCTGATCGATGCAGAGAGCGCCGTTGCCAATGCAATGATCCAGCTGTATCTCTTCAGCTCACCCCCCCCCACCCCGGATCTGACTTTCGCCTCCCCCTGACTGCACCCTCTCCTACTGGAGCATTGCATGTTGGAAGGGTCAGGAGGTTAAGAAGGGCTGTTATCCATAAATCTACAGTGGATTTTAAAGTCAAGAGACGCTGTTACATGATATAAGCAAGGAACGTGATCAACATAAATCCTGGGTTCAGTGGATGAGCGTGTGTGCGATTGTAATTTCCTTTATTCTTATTGGTCCGAAACAAAAAAGCTGATCCGACAAAACCTATTCACAGCAAAACCTAAATAGGCTGTAAATCCTATGCATCACATTTTTGTTTGTTGCCACCTATATACAGTGCATGAGAAATGTATCGCTGGCAGTAGGCAATCAAAAATCTAACATGTGGAACTTCAGTTCTGAATGACTGAACATCCTCATTTTCAGAAAAGCACAGACCTTATGCATCAGCTATTTTCTTGTTACTCCACAAAAGCCATATTCTCTTGACATGTACTAGGTGTGCAGAAAAATCACTCATTCAATATATCGAGTCAGAGCTCAGCCCTAGCAACAATCACCCATATCTACGGCACCACATTGGTCCTTTTACACGGCTAATGTGAGTGCTGATAGGTAAAAACGTTCAGGGCTGCTGAGAACTGATGAGGTATCAAGCTGCAACAGTCACATTGCTTTATTGTAATTATGATAAATCTCTAATCTGAAATAACTGCTTGTTTGTGCAGCTGATAAATGAGTTGGCTTTAATTAGTTATTGAAATAGTGTTTTTTTTGGTTTGTTTTTAATTTTGCAAAGAACCACTGCAGACATGAAAAAGCTGATAATAAATTTGATGCAATGTGGCAACCACGATAGGAGCTGTATGTTATAGCAGGAAAACTGCTTTTCATTTATATTACCTGCCTGAAAACACAATCCATATTATAAATTTGATGAGTCACAATTTACTACATATTTCACTTTAAGAAAACGGCATTGCATCTATATCATATTGTCATAAACTGACAGAATGAACACTACTCTTGTTTCCATTTGCTTCTCCAAGACAACAAAACAGTTTCTGCAGAGCTGGCTCCTGGGCAAATCTCTAGTAATGTGTTTACAATAGCTGGCAAGAAAATACAAAGCCACAATCCAAACACGTATTACCAACTGGGACCTAATGTAAGGTCAATTACAATATATGAAAGTCAAATGGTGTTTTATTCTGCTGCAGAAAGTCATAATGGTAAACAACATTTGGAGGAAAAACGAATTACATTCAAAAACGTAATAGTAAAGCAATGAAAATAAACTGCTGATATGGTAGATAGTGGAACTGGGTCTTGCCACAGCACATATCTTGTGTGATGTGCACACATGTATGTATGCATGTGACACATTAAATGGAGATAATGCATCTGAAGGAGCAGGACAACACCTCAGATGTAGATTTTTAGTTGAGTGTGATTCTTGTCTGTTCTGAAATGCTGCTTAGTGGCTGAGTAGAGATGTGTGGTTGGGAAGAGCAGTAAGGTTTTCTCGCACATATTGCTTGTACTGGCAGGAGGTGGTGGCTAGAGATATCTGTTCTTGTCTGATAACATCTTTGCAGACTGGTAGCCAACACCGTATCGAGTGGTACCACTTCACAGTTCTATCTGACATTAAATCCTCACATAATTTACTCACAGGTGCATAAAAAATACCACAAGAAAGGAGCACACATACACAGAAAACACCATGTCCAGACCAATCATGTCATAGGCGCAACTTTATCTTTATTGACAAAAGATGAAGTCAACCACACCGGCCAGTACAGTTACACATATAATACTAGCAGTTTAATTTGACTCTCATTATTTCTTAAAGAATTAAGTCATTGCATACTTAGAAATGCTATGAGATAACGGTTGATACTTTATTGTTTGTTTGAGACTTCCCTGAACTTTTGTTGTTTTTGTAGACGCTAAAGACTATAATCTATCTAATAAAAATCTATTCTTCTTTATGAGGTCTTCACCTCTAGTTCAGCAGGAATTCTCGGTTTCTGCTGAACCAAGACCCGACTAGGGACCCTAGTCAGACTAGGTCTAAATTATACTCTAATCAGGTAGGGCCTTGTTTTACTACCATTGGTCTTTGATCTGTGTGTCAATACGTCTAATGCATGAGTGGATCTGAGCATACTCAGTATCAGCTTTGGTCACATGGTGGGTCATAATCACAGCTGGAGAATTATTTCAGGAAGTTTGTAACATATGTAAAAAAATATGCTATTAAATGACAATTACTTTTGGAATACACTATGGTTAAGGTTTGGTTAGGTTTAAGGAAGGATCATGGTTTGAGTTCAAATAAGCACTTTGTTAAACCTGCATTAACAGATGTTTTTTGGCCACTCATGGGGGCATCGGAAACAAATTGTGTGATATATCATCACTTTTTAAGTTCAACCAGTCAAAGCAGATTGCCGCCCACCTAGAGCCGGGCTCTGCTTTAGGTTTCTTCCTGTTAAAGGGGAGTTTTTCCTTACCACTGTCGCCAAGTGCTTGCTCATGGGGGAATTGTTGGGTCCCTGTAAATTAAAGAGTACGGTCTAGACCTGCTCTATGTGAAAAGTGCCCTGAGATGACTTTTGTTGTGATTCAGCGCTATATAAATAAAATTGAATTGAATATGATGAACTTATGCTTATTTACACATCCAGCAGTTTCCATTTGGTGCTGAGCAGGTAGTGTTAAGTGGGATTTTAGAGCTTTTCCTCCAAAAACAGCTACCTGCTGCAGCTGAAAAGACATGAGAGCAGTGAAAGTGATCCAAAACAGTAAAGTTGGAGGCCAGACAGCTAAACAATGACATGAAACTTGCTATAAAGCTCCATAAAGCCAAGGGTCGTTGCAGAGTTGCTGATGATTCTCTGTAGGTACATCACTACAAGTGACGCCTCTGACATCGCACTCATTTGACACATTGTTATTGTAAAAAATATTGATTGTAGCTGCTTTAAACTTTGAGAAACGTCATGGTCGGGGTTAAAATGACTCCTTCGTTTATAGAGAACATTGGGAACATTGTTGTCCTGGTTACAGTAATAACTATGCAGTTAAGGTTAGGGGACAATCATGATTGTGGTTTAAACACAGTGTTTTGTTGACCCATCTATCCACCCCAGCATCCTCCCTTTGTCACTCTATAATAACATCACCTGGTTTCCACCTTTGCCTCCATCGTAATTGGTACAGCTGCTGGAGGGTTTTGTCACTTGAATGTAAACATGTCGTTTGGGGCACTCCTTAAACAACTGATTCTGTAGTTTTTCTTGGAAAGACAGTCTCTTCAAAGTGACTATATTAGAGGCTTCAGGGCAAAGCTGCAACTTGTGCGAGGAAAGAGAGATGCAGAAGCACTGATTGAACATTTCCGCCTATTATTGGCTTACAGAGACAGCGGCAAGATGGCCCCACAGCGGTTAAACATGCCTGACTGCACACGCACACACAACTGGCTATTGGAACAGATTGATCAAGCGCAGCTGGAACAAATCACATAGCCAACCCATCTCTAATCTTCTCTTCTCTCTTTCTCCTTCACATCCTCTTCTCTCTGCATCCGTTTACCCTTGTTAACTCTTTCTTTCATTCCTCTCCTTTTTGTCATTTGTCCCTGAACCTGTGTCCTCTTCATGTTTAACCAATTCTACCTCCACTCCCATACAATATTCACCTGCTCTTTTTACCCACCTCACCCCTTCTCTGTATGTATTATCTCACTTCCTCTCCAGCTCCAAATTAATTCTCACTTCATTTTAATAAGATAGATTAAGGGGAAATATATATGAGGATGGAATCTAGGACAAGACCTCTCTGATAAAGTTACAGTAATAATATGCAGTATCACACTCATATAGTGCCAGCCCTGCTGACATTATCCGCAATCACCTTTTCCATGTTAATGGAATCACTGATGGATGTCCCAGCTCACCTCTTCACTACACACAGCACACCTCTGCTGTAACAGATGACCAGAGCATATTATACATTTGTTGCTCCTTTTGATTTGCTTCTCTTCGTGACAGTGCAACAGATATTGAGTTGTGAGGCTTCTCATTACCCATGCTGCAACCACCTTAATACCTCTGTTTATCTCTTATCTCCCCCTAACAGTTCCCCCTTCTCTGCAAAAGACATAATGAACATCCCGACTGACGGCGTCTGGGCAGTAATTAGTGTAATAGTGTATCCTCACCCTCTGTGAAGGTTATTTCTGAAAGGAATCTATGTTATGAAACAGCAAACCTTCCTCTATCTCAACCGTATGTCAACCCACAAATTTGTAGGCAAAAGGAATCTCAGCTGATATTCTCACAGCTGTTGCTGCACAGTGAAGAAAACAACTTTTTCTATTGATTACTTATACAGTCAATAGTAGCCCGAGATTCACACCAAGAAGATTATTTTGAGGCCACAAAATACAAATTTTAGGATAAATATAATGCTGCCTGTTTATGAGTTTTTGCCTCTAGCCAGACTTGGACTCAAGAATACTTATCATTTCCATATTTTAAATTCAGGTCCACTCTTCATTACTTTGTGTGGAATATTTCTGCAGAGGTTGTGAAAGTTAATTATTTTTATCAATTGTTTTCCTAAAAAGCTTGTGGTTCATTTTTGCTCAACAACAAAGTTTCAAACTGATTTGTTCGACATAATTGCCATTCAGGTGTTTTTTGCAACTAATTAAATTAATGCAAACTGCATATTCTCTCATCATAAAGTAGAATAGGTAGGCCTAATTACATTTTTTAATAATGATTAAAGTATAATATATGAAGCGTAAAGAGAGAAAGCTGGCAGCGACAGTTAGCTTGTCCAAAGTTTTTAAAAAAATCAGCAACTAGCATCTAAAGCTCACTAATTAACACGTTATATTTTGTTTGTTTAATTTGTACACAAAGATAAATGTAAAACTAAACATGTGGTTTTATGGGGAGTTAGTCACTGTTCAGGCAGTCTTTATGCTAAGCTAAGCTAAGCTAAGATAATTGTCTGCTGGTTCTAACTTTTTTACAGACATGATAGTGGTCTCACTCTTCTCATCTAACTCTCAGCAAGAAAGTGCATAAGCATATTTCCCTAAATCTCAAAGTATTCCTTTAATATTTGTTGCATATTTTGTACATTTACCAAGCATGGCAGCTTATGGCATCATTTAGTGCTTATTAGATCATATATTTTAATTCTTTGTACCATTTAATGATAAGGAGATGAAATTATAAAGCATTCAAACTGTCCCTTAGATATTGAATACTGCTGGATTTACTAACATCACTAAAAACAAACAAGCAACTATATTAACTTGACCTTCTGCAAATCAAAACAATACAAAAAGAAGATAATTTCCCAAAAGAGCTCTCATTTTGTAACTAGAGGGATCCATGGCTGAGTCCTGCAGCTGTGTCGCAAAGTTTAAATACACTAGAAGTCATACAAGCCTAAGGTGATATGTCATATTTTTTGTGTGTCTGGTGCTACTGCCTGTTTGTTCAGGAAAGTATGCAGCATGAGTGAATGTTCTGCCATTTCAATGCCATAACAGATTATTCCTCCTATTCCAGAGTTATTTCCAAACCTCTTCCAGCAATGTAAATACTCTATGAAAGAGTGATGTGACTGTGTGGTGTGAATTATTTTATATTTATAGAAATACAGGTATCACTGCTATGTGTTTGAGTACTATCTCTGTCACAGTTATATCTGAAAGGCCAGTTGTCACCAAGTTTACTCTAATGTGCTTATTTCAAAAGGCAGCACAGGAGGAGTCATCTTTCACAGCAGAACACTGATAAATGCCTTAAATTATAGTCATGCAGACCAAAGGGGAGTGTTTTGAATGCAATTGATTTTTTTTTTTTTCAGCTGTGGAGTTTGCACAGCTGAGCTTCTGCATACTGAGCATCTGTTTCAAGAGGAGATCCATTTTCCATACGGGCTATATGGCCATACCAAACCAGCCTCTGTGCAGTAACCAGGGATCTTTTTCTCCATTACCCCTGACTGATAAATCAATGGTAAAGCAATCAGTGAATAATGCATGGTGTTGCTTTTCAGAGTGCTTTAACCTATTAGCTTTACCCTGATAATCATTTCATAGGTCAACCACAAGGTGAAGTTATTTATTCAACATTTCAGCCTGACAGATGGAGCGGTGTAATAACTAGATTGCATTTTTTGGATGTTTTCTACCAATTGGAGTTGGACTCTTTTTTAAAGATTATATATGTTGCATTTTTAGGGTTAATGAACTACATAAAGTTCATTTAATATCCCTGTCGAACAATTATTTTTCTGATAACTTATTCAGATATTGAGTGCTCTCCCGTTTATTAGCTCCATCACTCATGCAGTTTGATGTATTGACACAAACCTCATCAAAGTCCAAGAAATTAGTTAAAAATTTATATAAGTTGGATATTACTATTCAGAATATGAACTCAAATCAATGCTTTTTTTTTTTTTTTGCTTTATTTTGCCGTTCTAGCAGTGTTGCTCTAGGAAAGGAAAGGTTTGGTCCACCACTTTGGTCTAGATTGAAATGTTACAACAACTACAAGAGGGGAACCAAAAATTCCCTGATTTGTTTTAAAAAAAAATGTCATTGTTTATCATTCAGTAGTGCTTTTTTAATTCCCCTCAAAGTACTGTCCTTGAGACGCGATACACTTGTCCCAGCGCTTCTCCCATTCCCGGAAACATTTCCTGTAGTCATCTTTTGTCTCATCGTGTCCAGAGTCTCCTGCATTTCTTCCTGGATTTCTGCCACGGTGGCAAATCTTCTCTCTTTCAGTCCCAATTTTAGTTTCACCAAGCTGTAAGCGAATCTGATAACTGCACCCTACTCAAGTGCTATTAATGGATTCCGAGAATTTTTGGGTCCCCCAAGACAGATTTCCATGAAATTTTGTACAGAAATGAATGTTCAGAGGATGAAGCCTACTGACTTTTATTGGTTCCAGTGACTTTTTATCTAGCGCATCATTTGGTTGCAATTTTAATTTGTCCAATACTTTGGGTTATGAACAAATACCTGCAAAACTAACAACCCAGTCTCACATCAAAATGTATTTTTGGTTACAGAGCTGAGTAGTTTTTAGGGTTGTGTTATAGTGTTAATAGTTGTCTATGCATACATCGGTATTTGAGGACCTGGGAATGAGAACGGGTTGGTCTTTTTAACCCTAACCCAAGCACTTCAGGCCTTCCTCCAAGCCTGTAGTAATGCCTTAGATTGTCAGCAGTACTGTAATCTCTGAAGGTGACTCATTTTGGTCACAATTTCCACAAAAAAAGAAAAAACAAACAAAAAGCTTCATTTTATATATTGGGCCTTCAAACTGCTCTATGAAACTAGGCCTGGGGATGGCTGTTGTCCATGAAATGAAAAAAATCAAAAAATTATTGTAGAGCTAAACCAAAGACATCGTTGGAAAGGTCTCAACCTGGATGGTAAAATATGTCAGTATGAAGATTCTACGTGGCTCCTTCGTTGAAATAATGACCTTTGAACCTTGACCTTGGTGTATGTTTGAAGGCTTATGATTCAGCAACAGAAGGGGCTTCAGACATGAGACCAAGTGTTATAGAGAGCCCTTGACCTCAGCTATCATGTGAGTGTAGTCATGTGTGCTGTCAAATATGGATAAAATATGGTTAAATTAATTTTCACCCATTTAACAATTATATTTTTAAATCTGATTACACACAGGTACTTACCGACCCCTTAAACTCCTCAGTGTATTCTCAATTAAATATTTACAACTTCCAATTCTAGGAAAAGATATATCTACTGAATATATCAAATATCTAGTACAGCCAAACTAGAAATTATACTGCATCTAGATTATTTATGTTGAGAAAAAGTAAAGTAGTTCGATGCCTCAAAAAACATTATTGAAAGAAAAAGCACAGTAGCTCAGTGCCTGCAAAGAACATTATTGATGGGAGTGTTGCTGTGCTGCAGAACCTGTGGAAATAATCTGCCAGAAATCTTCCCAATCCTTATTATTTTCTCCACCAAAATTTCACAAGTGGTTTCAAGTGGGGGTTTTTGCAACACACAAAAGTGAAATTGTGACTGAAACCTGATTGAGTCTGACTTTTTTCCCCTCAGTGCAGTTGGGGCCTTCAGCAAAAGGCTCTCCCAAGCTGCCAAGGTGGCTGGTGGGAGGGAGACATAAAAAGACAATGTACAATACATCTCAAAGGCACAGGTGTGCAAACTACTTGAGTAACAGGAAGCCTTTTTATAAAGTACTGCTACAATGGCAAGAAAACAACTTCAAAATTTGTGTGCACACCTTCATGGACACGACTAACACAAGAATGGATGCCATTTTGAAAAAGCTGCAGGAATTAAAAGTCAGCCTCCAATTTTCACAGAGGGAGGTGGATGACTTGAAAGCTGCCAGTACTAGTCTGTCATCGAACTGTAAATCAAATGACGCTGACATACACAAACTGGCAGAATCAATGATTGTGATGGATACCAAAGTGGACATTCTTGATGGTCAGTCCAGGCTTCACAATGTGACTATTGATGGTATTCCTGAGACTGAGAACAAGGTGGTCAGAATGAGAGGAGAAGGTGCTGACATGCAGGGACAGGGACAAACTGGACCTGGATCCCCACACCATTGTGATAGAATGAGTTCAATGGGCTGGAAAAGTGTCTACAGCAGCAGATGGCATCCCTGGTAGACCTCGACCTGCAATGGTGAAGTGTCTGAGGCTTGACGACAGACATAGAGTTTTTGGCAACACAAAAAAAAAGGAATAAAGCATTTTCATAAATGGGGACTATCCTGATTCAGTTTGGCAGAGGAGAAAGGAGCTGCTTCTTAAGATGAAGGCTGCCAGAGAAAGTGGGGACATTGCTTTTCTACGGTATGACAAACTTATCATCCACAAACAGCATTAAAGCAAAAGAGAGGGAACCTCCAACCGATGACATGAACAATATGCACTAACACACAGAGAATATAAAGGAGAAATTAGGATGGGTAATACATTTCATTTCTCAAGTCTTTTACTGCTTTACTTCCAAAGAAAAGCTTGAAGATTGCTCATTTGAATATTTGTAGATTAAGGAACAAAGTCTATGAAATTACTGATCTGTTGTTTTCAAACACAGTTAATATCTTTGCAATATCTGAAACACATTTGGATGAGACATTTGATGATGAAGCTTTGTACATATAAGGGTATAATCTGTACAGAAAGGACAGGACCATGTATGGGGGCGGTGTAGCTTTTTATGTTCAAAATCATATCCTTGTGAAAGTTAGGGAGGATATCGTGTGTAATGAAACTGAGGTATTATTGCTTCAAGTTAACTTACCTCATATTAAATCTATTTTAGTGGGCTGCTGCTATAGGCCATCAAACTCAAACCATAATTATTGAGAAGCCATGGGTGAGATGTTGGATAAAGTATTTGAATTGAATATAGAAGTTATTTGTACAGGAGACTTAAATATTAACTGGCTATCATATAATTATCCCTTAAAACATCAACTGGTTACCATAACTGACGCATGCTGTTAGAAACAAATGGTGACACAACCAACTAGATTAAGCACTAACAACGAGGGTGTCAACACATCATTGTGTATCGTTCATATTTCCTTGAGTGAAGATGATTTATAGACCAAAGCTGTATTATTTCCAATAGGTTGTAGTGATCATAATGTAGTAGTGATTGCAAGAAAAAATCAAGTACCCAAAGCCAAGCCAAGAGTTGTATACAAAAGGTCCTATAGGAGGTTCTCTCAGGAAGCTTTCTTGGAGGATGTCAGTAACATGTCACAAAAGTTAGAAAGAAAGAAAAAGAAACAATATTATGCTCTACAGTTAAGCATAAGGAGAGAATTATCACATGGGACAGACAGCTTAATCATTTTTAATGTAAAAAATTATATGGTGGATAAACCCTTCCATCTTGAGTTAAGTGAATGAAAAGTAGTTAACATGCAATGATAAACAACCAGAGATTGATAATATAGATGGTAAACTGATTAGAATGGCTGAAGACTATATTGCACACCCAAGCACTTAGTATGATATTTGAGAAAGCAGTATTTGATCAAATACGAGAATACCTCTCAGTAAATAATCTGATAAACAAACTTCCAACATGCTTACAGAAAGTGACACTTAACATGCACAGATAACTGGCACAGAAATCTGGACACCAAAATGATATGTGGAGCAGTCCTATAAGATTTTATGGCAGCATTTGATGTTATTGACCACAAGCTTCTTCTTGAAAAGCGTGAGTGTTATGGATTTAGACCATCTGCAGCTGCCTGGATGGAAAACTATCTGCTAAATAGATTGCAGAGAGACTTCTTTAATGGAAGTTACTCAGATAATGTGTCTGTGGAATGAGGAGTTCCACAAGGGAGCTGCCTAGGCCCACTTATGTTTTCCATTTTTACCAATGATTTATCTCTCATACTAAAAAATGCTAAATTAACTATGTACACAGATGACACTACAGTACATGCATCAGCAACAACACTTGCAAACCTTTGACTGCCATCTTGAACAGCTACATATTATCGGAAAGTAGATACTTGAAAACAAACTGATACTTAACATATCCAAAAAAAAAAAGCATAGTATTTGGTTCAAATCGTTCTCTAAACTGTTAGAAACTGTTTGCACTGTGGACCAATGTAACTATTACACATTTTGATGTGAGACTGGGTTGAAACTAACAACATTCCCATCAGCTGTACTTTCTGTTTAGTGCTAAACAGCTGGTAAAGTGTGAGGCTGTATGGATGGTGGTTTATGTCCAGGTGAGTTTTGGCATGCTAACACGCTAAATTTAGTTGGTGAATAAAGTAACGATTATCCCTGATAAACATCGGCATGTTAGCATGTCACTGTGAGCATCACTGTGCCTTAGTACAGCCTCACAGACTGCTAACATGGCTTTAGACTTTAAGTGCTAGGTTGTTTTTTTTTAACACACTAGTGTACATACAGTATATTCCAAAAATGTACAGCCAGAGATGAAACTGTTGTGTGTAAAAATATTACCTCTCTCCCTTGGTGCTAGACTTATGTGCTCTAATAGCTGGAAAAGAAGGGGAAACAGAAGACACATCCACAAACAATTTCCCCAAGAATCATGTAATACTGTGGTATCGATCAGCCAATGGCAGATTACCACTTCGTCATGCATCCACCATTTCAAAGTTGCAGATCAATAGCTCAGAGGAACCAGATAAAGATAGCCCACACTATCACATTGCCGAACTGAACTGAGCACGATCTAAAAATGTTGTGAGGAAATAGCAACAGGGCATTCCCTGTGGCTGAAATAAAGGGAAAAGAAACCTAATCCTCCACTGAGCCACAAAAACAGATTTGAGACAACAGATTTGGAGCAGTCTATCTGAGAAGCTTTGGATTTTGTTATAAAAGAAATGTCAGAATGTAGCGAAGGCATCATGTTGGATTTAATCTACTAATAAGGCTCATTTAAGGGGAAATTGTGTTTTTTCATATTTCCTTGAGTGTCATTATGAGTGTCATTAAAGATAATATGACTTGCTTTATGTTAGTATGAAAACCTTGAATAAAAGCTACAAAAGACCAAGAACTGAAAATTACTCTCATTAGATGTAAATCTTGTGCATAGAACCAAGTCCTTTGCATTTCATTTGTATGTGAAACAATTGAGAGGAGAAACTTGAGCAAATGCAACCTCTCGACTATGTAATAAAGGGAAAATGCAAAAGTTATAATCATTAAATATGTTCTGAAGATGCAGATTCCTGCTGCTGACTTTCCTGTTCCCAAAACTAATTGCATATGGTCAGAACCAACTCTGAATTTTGCAACATCCCTCCTCCCACCCCATCACAATCTTAAGGAATGTGTCAAAAGTGCACACAAGCCATATGCTCACATAATTAGGCCTGGAGTCTGATTTGAGTGGGGCGGTTTGAGCTGGTCCATCTTTATCCTTGGCTTTGGGACAGAGCTTCAGGTTCATACTGGGTTACATCTAGACTTTCCCTGGTCTCAGAAGAGTTCCTCTCAGGGAGTGAACTGCTGAGTGATGAATAAAAGCACCGGCATGATTCGCAGTCAGTGCTGTTTTCATGGCTCAGATGAAAACGATAAGGTCGAGCAGCTTTGAGAAAATCTCATCATTAGTCCTCTCACAGGCCAGGATTTAATTATCTACACATCCAAATCGTCCACTTCCCCCTTCTCAGCAGATTATTCTGCTCCTGGAGGATCATAACCATGATGCCTTTTGCCTCTTTCCTTGCCTGCATGGTAAAACAGCAAAATGAGGATGCCCTCTTTGTGTGTGTGTGTGTCTGTGTGTGTGTTTGTGTGTGTGTGTGGCTCCCCACATTGTCATCTTGATTCATTTTCCATGATAGGGGGATGGTCGACTTGGTTGGATAATGAATAGGTGTGTGTGAAACTTGCATGTCTGTACATCTGCTTGCGTGCATGTACAAGTGTGTTGCGGAGCTCTAGAAATAGGTTCATGTAAAATTAATCTTCAGACAGAAAATTGACCCAGATGTAGTGGAATCTCATTCTGCATAACTACATCAAATGGATCCCATGACAAAGACAAAGTGTAACAGTGACAAGAGGCTTGCTGATTAAGAGCTCACAAAAAAAAAAGGAGGACACGAAAAAACAGAGAGAGGGAGGAGAGGGAGTCGGTGGAGAGAGGTGGTGAGAAGAAGAAGAAAGGGAGGACAGAGAGGAGAGCTTATATCTCCTCAGAGAGCATTGTAATGCAGCTGCCTTACGTCTTAATGTTGATCACACTGACTCTGGTGGGACCTCATTAGCTCAAGGCAGAGTACTGTGTTCAGCCATCTATTGCCTTGCAGGGAAGTACACAAGTTATAGTATAATAACATTAGCTCGTGGCAACATATACAAATAGTAAGTTGCCCAGGCCAGAAGTCTTATCTAAGTCTGCTAGGCATTTATTGGCAGAGTGAGAATAGTTGGGAGGGTTCATTTTCTGTTTCAAGCTGGATTAATTGGTATGATGTAGATGAAAGACTTACTAGACAAATCTGGGTTCTTGCACCTTATTTTCATAGTTTTGATGAATTGGTCATATTGGTCATAATAATATTGTACTCACCAAAGTAATTGTTAATGCTGGGCAGACACTGCATTGATTAAGCTACTAAAATTCTTTTTCCCACTTGGCTGCTGTGAAACGATTGGTTATAAACTATGGTGAGCTTGTTATAATCGAAGCGGAATTAAACATACTGTGCAGTGATAGAAATAAAACTGAACTGCACTGTAAAATATACAGCTATCTGCAGGTCCACATTTTGTTTCTCTTTTTCTTCTTGCTCTGTGTTTCAAGTAGAATTGCACAAAATGATGTCAGCTTTCTCCTTTTTTCAACATTTTGCCCTCCTGTCTGAGTGAGACTTTATTGGATTTGTCAATGGACAAAACCGGGTGGTCTGTGTTTGTTTACATTTAGTGTGAGCATCTATGTCATGACATCACTGGTCTATCAAAGCGCACAGTGTGAATATAGAAGTTGTATTTGGTTGTTCGGAAAGGCTGATTAAATAATATGGTGTGGGTTATTGCTTATTGCTTTTTATTAAAGATAAATTAAATCATAAAGTCTGCAAAGCTTAAAACAAAATCCAACAGTGGAAACAAGAGACATAAATGGTCAGACAATCACACAGGTTATAAAGAAGCTGGTTTGATCAGGTTGTCTAACAAACTTTATTTGTGGGTAAAACCGAAAGTAAATACACTCGAAATGTCACTAATCCCTAACTGCACAAAAATATTTTGTGCACACAAAACCAGCAGCAAAGTTGATCCGGGAGGACTGTCTGACACTATAATTTGCCTTCCTCTGCTAAACTATTCCACGAACCCCTGGAGGTTAGTTTAGAAGCTGTATGATTGTCTGACTGCTCCTTTCTTGCCCAGACTTCTTTTTAACAATATTGCTTTATTCTCAGATCTCAAGAATTAACTCGATTAATGCAATTTTATTATTAACTGATAAGAATGATGATGAAAACTATGAAAATAAGACCCAGGTTATAATAAACCTAGCTGTAGAAAGGAATATCAAATGATTCCAACAGTCCTGGACATACACACACACAGACACACACACACACACACACACACACACACACACACACACACACAGAGGGAGAGAGAGAGACAGACAACCATGTCTGATTGCAGGCTGATTGCTGGCAGAGAATGTGGTATCAAACCCAGTCACACATCTTTTCCCCCCAACATGTCTGTCATCACTCATGTGACCCCATTTCATTAGAAGCCAAGTGAAATGATAGCTTGTCTCGTAGACCGCACAGCCCTCCATCAGAGAATTGATGACTAGCAGCCGTGTGACTGACTGGTGGATTGTGGTCCAAATGGAGATCATGCTGAAAACCCAGCTTGAGGCTACAAGCTGAATGGTTATGACTCAATCACTTTATTATCTCACCTGCTATTACTCTCATACAGAGCCGGTTGATAGTGCAGCGCAGTTTTGACCTTTACAGCGATTCGCAAATATCATTTTTTTTGTTTTTGTGTTACACAATAGCTAACAATAACCTATATGTGCAGACATTTGTGACACACAAACCACAACTCAAAACGTTAACTGTCATTGATTCCCATTTAAAAAAAAAAGAAAAAACACATTTACGGCCACTCAAAACTGAAACAAAACAAAACTGGCCAATGTTTGGCGA
The DNA here is from genome assembly GCF_963924715.1 of Thunnus thynnus. Classification (NCBI taxonomy): domain Eukaryota; kingdom Metazoa; phylum Chordata; class Actinopteri; order Scombriformes; family Scombridae; genus Thunnus; species Thunnus thynnus. The sequence goes on from NC_089535.1 coordinate 8,803,896, forward strand.
ATGTCTGCACGTGGGATAAGTCATACTATCTTTAAAGGAATAGTTAAATGTTTTTTGGAAATACGCTTATTTGCTTCTTGTAAGTAAGATGAAAGATTTGATACCACTCTCCTATCTGTATGCTACATAACAAGCTAGAACCACCAGCTGTCATTTACATACTATTATGTTGTCGGACGTCTATGTTAAACAAGGTCAAAGTATCAAAACATGAAGTGAACGTACAGTATGTAAAATGCTCACTGCAAGTCAAAAGCTGAATGCCTTGTGTGTAAAGTTACCTCTACTTCCCCACTGAATTGAAGTCAGATTGTTAGCGCATGCCCACAAATGGCCGTCCGTTCCATAGCGTATGTTGCTAATGTTGTTGCTAAGGTTGTTCCAGGGGTTGTTCTTGTTGTCCGCTCAAAAATTTTGGATCAGATTCTGGCTCGAACATGAACAAATGTATTTGAGAAGTTGGCATTTCAAGTAAAGAACAGTAAAAAAAAAGAAGGGAAATCCAACTACTGCTACAGAGGGACAGCTTCCTGAAGCTGACCAATCAGAACAGAGTGGGCTTATCAGGAGGGGTGCCTTAAAGAGACAGGAGCTAAAATGGCCTGTTTAAGACAGAGGTTGAACTGAGGGACTGCAGAGAGGCTGCATAATGAGTTTTCTGAACTGTAAATCATGCAAAGATATTCCAGTAAACCCCTAGAACATAAATATAGACCTGGAAATGTGCATAAACATCCCCTTTAGCTGTTTCCCCCTGCTTCCAGTCTTCACGCTAAGATAAGCTAATCACCTGCTGGTGCTAGCATAATATTTTCAGCATGAGTGGTATCAATCTTCTCATCTAAATCTCACCAAGAATGGGAATAAATGTATTTCCCAAAATAAATTCACAAAACAAAATACAGTGTCATTTGGTTAGTTATTTTGTATATTTGAATATACAAACTATTTTTTGTTTACCTGTCTCACCTTACCATTGTCTCCCTGTCCATCTTTTTCCCTCCCTCGTTTCCCGTTTCTCTCACTCCTTCTGTGTTTTTCCCAGGAGTGTAGCTGTGTGGATTCTTGTGAGACTTTGTCATTACGCCAGGGAAGCTGCTGCCACACAGGGATATGCTGAAGGTCGTCTGAGGGTGGCTGTAGGTGCAGAGACCAGTTGAGGCCAGAAAAAGATACAGAATCACTGATGTACTCCTGATAATACCCTATAAGCTGCCCACAAGAGACAAACACACACAAACACACACATATGTTTTCTCACAGCCCTCAACACACCCAGTTTCAGACTTCATCACAGTGTGGTATAGGAGAGGATCAAAAACACAGTCAACCTCATGCAAGTGTCCACACACATATACATACACAGTGGTACACACACACACATACACACTGAGTGATCCGCTACAGCCCTCTAATATAATGTATTTGGTCCAGGTCATGAGAGGTCAGCTATAGTTCATTGTTCTGTGAAGAAGGGTGCAGTATTGGACTCTGCACATTGCAATGTGACCTGCTGTGCAGTAAACATTTATTGAGCACTGTCACACTTCATCTATCTCCTTGTGTACCTCAGCGGATTTAATAGCATAAGAGTAAAATCTACAAAACTTACAGATTGCTGTTGTAGTTATGTGGAGGCACGCTCATCTTTGACCTCATATGATGGAATTTACTAGAGGAAAACAACTGTCCAGAGAGGTTTGTGGTGGATTCTTCCTTGGTGGATATTTTATTTTATTTTATTTACTAAAATTATGCATTCCTCAGCAGGAACACCAAAAAGCCTGGAGCTTTTTTATCTTTCTGTATTTATGTGCTGGACCCTGTTTCCAGCCTGCTGGGAAAAATCCTAGAAGTCCAGGTGGTCAGTTTGCCTATTAACTACTTTAGCTCTCAATTTCTGCAAGATCAGCCTTTTATCTTCAATGCAACTGGAGAAAAACCTCATATTGTTGTCATCACAAACACCCAAAATATTCTGAAATTACTGGAGCATAAAGTTACCTAGAGCTAAAACACTTATCCCAATTAGTAATTGCTAAGAACACAACACTGGAGATGATTACTACTACAGGATGGAACAAACAATGCAGGATAAAAATGTATAAATATGGAATATGACACAAAGATGAGTCAAAGGAAAAAACAAAGGAAAATCTGAAAACCTAATAGAAGAAGATCATCTTTTTCAAAAACTGACCTTATCTAAACATATGAAGTGAACAACATGACATACTGTTGAGGCTATGTTCAAAGGCTGGATGTTTAGTTATTTGCATTATTACTAATGTCACTGGGATTGTGAGTGAGGTTTTCCTACTTCTGAGTAATCACACTTGATGGTGGAGCAAAAATCCTGTTGTGTATAGAAAGGGGCTAGACAAACAAATGAGATGAAACAGATCACACATTTGGACAGTCTCTTCTCAAAGGTATTGATGTTGCACTTGGTTGGACAGCCTGAAAGTGATGTAAGCAGTTATGTGCAGGATGAAAAAAGAGATCTTGAGGGAGAAATGCTGTCTAGTCTTTTACACCCCTGTAGGGGTTGAGATGCCAACTATGAACTGCAACATACAACGTTCATCTCTCCACTGTCTAAAATAAAGGCTTAAAATGCCCCAAAAATACTTAACTTTTTAATTTTTTTAGATCTCTGCAAACAAACTCTGGCCAATTGTAATGTAAAGTCACCATTGTTGTCAGAAAGTTGCTCGAAAGTTACACAAATTGACGAATGCACCCTGATTCTGCTGTGAGAAATGAGAGCGCTATTACATGATTCAACAAGCACCGGTGTCACTGGAGGACGATCAAGGAGGACATCAACATCTGACACTAGGGACAATCCTTGACCAAAGACAGGAGGTATCATCTCCTCCCCATGTATGACAATGTAATGTATCTGGAAGCTTCAGAAACACCCATTTAATTGTCCTTGTGATGAGAATTGTTTTGTCAAACTGGTACTTCCAAGATCTCTTAAGCATTAGGCCTTTATAATGTCAGATGGATGAGTAGATTAAGGCATTTATGGAGCCACTATTTATCACAGCAATCAGCAAATATGTATAAAGTGAACTCTTCATTGTAAATTGCCGCATTAATGCCAGTTTTTAGAATCTTTAGAATCTGTACTGTTAATGCACCATATTTGCATTTTGTTTCTGGTCAATGAAGCACATTATTTCAAATGTTTACTTATCTTATTCGTAAAATGTCATCAGCACTTTTGGCTTTCCTCTTGATAAAGACACTAATGAGCAAACTGCCAGTATTGGTGTCTGACTGCTAGATGAGACTGTTCAGAAGCTGAGCTGCATAGTAAATACTTCTAAAGAAGTGCTTCAGAAGAGGGGGTCTTTGAACCCGCAGTCAGATCCTGAAACTAAATAAATATGAAATAAATAAATAAGACTGCTCTTTTATTCAGTTGTGTCATGTGTGCTCATTTTCATCATTAACTGACAATGTGTGTGTGTGTATTTTCTGGAAATACATTTAGTGTGTGTTATCTTTTCTTCTGCCTTGAAGAGTAGTGGGAACTTACACCAAGGCCAACTCTCACACATGAAAAAGATGCAGCTTCAGTGAAGAAAATACAACAGTATCTGACACCTCCACTGTCAGGCGTGACTGCTAGAGGTGGGTAAAAATGTGAGTTTCACCCCGAGTTGTGAAAAAATGTGTCTATAGAAGGATGAGTCACTGTGAATAAGAGACAAAAAAAGGAAAAGAAAAGAGAGCAAATAGAGGGTAAGAGATTGTGTGTGTTTGTCTGACTTGAGTCAGATTATCTGCTTGAACTGCCTCCACTGGGGTTCTGACTCTGACATTTTTGTAATACATGATAGACACTCAGCTGGTGGAAATGAGCCAGGATGCGATAACAAATAAAGGAACATCAGCCCTGAAGTTTTATGATCAATCAAATCCCTTTATTGCAGGCATTTTCTGCTTACCTTGCCATTCCGTTGGACTCCCTCCATAACCAATATTGGACAAGTTACTTGAAAACTGTAATCAATTACTTATTACATACTACTTACATTACTTTACTAATTGTACAACAGCAACAGTAATTAGTTACATTATTCTCACTTTATTTTCGTTACTCCAGCTGCATCAAAGGTGCTTTTTAAATTACTCTGAACATGACTAGAAGCTAACAACCTCCTCACACCTTGCCACTGCAGCTACCTGGCCACTGAACACACAGAGAAGAAATTACCTATGTTTCCATCTGAATTTAACACACATTTTAACCAAGTTTCCAGAATATCATCAAAAGACGATTGATGAATTTGCATTTTCATCCACAGCAGTTTTGCAAACATTTGGAATTGATTCATCAAGATAAACCACTGGTGGCGCAGATTTTTGTGTCAGAGCCATTATACCATTTCAGAAGAATCAGGTGCAATAAGATGGCATAGTAAAAAGGGCGCCAGTCTAACCTCAAACTAAAAAATAACATAGAAAAAATGGTGGAAATATGACATTTGTTTGTTTTCTGTATTAATTTGAGGGGTGTCACAGATTACTAATCTACAAATGTAGGCAAAGCTAACAGTGGCTAACTGTTAGCTAATGTAAATAAGACAACTTTTGAGTGACTGGGAGAGGCTAAAAACCTCACCGCCTGCAGTAGTGTTTCCACTAAAGGCACAGAGACGAAATTAGCTATGTTTCCATCCAAATTTAGCCCAAAATTTTACCAAATTTCCTGAACATCAGCAAAAGAATATTCTAAATAATGAGGGTTTCCATCCACTGCTGTTTTATGAAGACTACTTACCTACTGTAACACCAACTGCATTAAGACTGTCCATGACATTTAAATTCTAATGTCCTGGCATTTGTAAGTGGTGTTTCATTAAACAACATTTTAGATTCTCTGTAAATAATTTAGCTTATTTCTCAAGGTGTTGTGATGTGTTGTGAAAAGGTGTGTCACAGCTAATCATTTATGCTACTGAATAAAATACAGGACTATAGGGAGCATTGGTTATTCATCCTTTATGGAGTTCTTGCTCTTTATGACAGCAGCACCTGCCGTGTAATGTGAAAGCAATCCCACACCACAGTGCTTGATGTAATTGGAAATCACCCCAGCAGTCCAGCGTGCATCAGTTCAGGTAACAGGGGAGAGGAAAGACAAACACCATCTATGTTTCAGCACCTTAGACGGCAAATATTTGTCTCTTTTGTTACTTTTTGCTGCTCCAAATTGAATTTTGTGATTGTGTTTGTGAATCAGGCCTGCTGTTGGTAGAAATCAATGACACATCTCAGTTAGCAACACGGAGAGAGTAGCAATTAGCCCTGAGTCCAAAAATCACACATAGAAAATGCGTTATTAAAAGGAATTCTGTACAATATAACAGTGCATGCATTCACTCTTCTCTTCACACTTTATCAGGTAACCTTTTGCATAATTCATGTTTAATTTCTGATTGATTAAGCTCTGTTAAATCATCTGGTATGATAAATATATTACAGTAATTATTCTGTTAATTTATGTACATAATATCAGAATGTCTGTGCTATGTAAACATGTTTATTTTTCTGTAACTACATTGACTAATTAAAATATCTTTCAAGGTCTACGTGGAATAAATTGATTTTATTGTCATGGTCTACTGAACTTCCTGCTAAGCAGCAAGGTTATGTTTTTGAATTGCTACAACATGTCAAAGTTTCATTTTACATTCACAATTATAAATTCCATTTATATACTACCAGTTTGCAAGAGCAAATACGTTGTGAAAGAAAAATAGTGCAGCCTGGATTACGGCAAAATGTTCATACTGAACATACAATATCTGCAAAACTATAATTGACAAAACAATATACACTTATGAGGTTAAGGTTAGGGACAGATAGTCATCTTTGTCAAATTCAGCACAAGTTTGTTTAGTATTCTTGCGTTTGTTGTGTAAAGCGATATGCCCTGTTACATCTTGTCCGTCCAAGTTGTATGTTGAAAATGTCTCGCAAGCCAGACAAATGTCACAAAATGCTGCTACATACATGCCAATAAGATGCAAGCCAACTGGATGTTTAATAACAAGGAAAATAAATGTCAAAGTATCGACATTCCTGCCTAATACAGCATGAATAACATAATATATGCAAAATTTGCAATGTATTTAACATTTTAATGATCGGGTAGGTTTTTATTTCCCATGATACATTGCGTGTGATATCTTCTTTCAGACTTCTCCTTTATCTGTAAAGGGATCCACCCCATAAACAGTATGTTCTGACTTGGAGGAATAGTTACAGTATTTGTTTTCTCACCAAGAGTTAGATGAGAGTATAGATGCCCCTCTTATATCCGCACACTAAATGTGAAGCTACAGCCAGGCTAGCTGTTCCCTCCTGTTTCCGGTCTTTATGCTAAGCTAAGCTAACCGGCTGCTGGGTTAGCTTCATGTTTCACAGAATCTTTCTCATCTCTATCATCCAAGTCCCATAAGACATGAATACGGCTCATCAGCCCCCCCTGACCTGCAACAGCAGCTGTGCCCCCTAGTATTGTTGCCAGATTGTTGAGCCATGTACTCTGCCTGTTTGAAGCATCCACTTCTGTTAGTGTTTATCACTTGATAATCTGTTTTGTCACCTTTAACTTAATCCTCTTCAGTTAAGTTTCGCGTCATGGTCTTCTCCAGTCTAGTGTCTTGTGTTTCAGTTCGGCACTCTGCTGTATCACTGACAGTATGTCGAGCGTGTGAGATGCAGTTTCAGGCTGCCTTCTTTGATTTGTGCCTCCATTCCATCCTTCATGGCTGTCATGGCAGTGCAGTCTGACGAGTCTCTTGGGGCAGAACAACACCAAGGAAAAAAGTACTCTCTCAGAGAACAGGGTTCAACAGATAATAGTTTTTACACAGTAGATATTTTGACATGTCAGCATGTACTTAAGTTTAATAATTGCTGCCTTCAATTAATGTTTACAAGTCTGTGGGGTTCCAGTGCAGTATAAACTGGCTCTCTGGCATGATTTACTGGGACACTTCATTGAACTGTGGCATTAACTACATGTGTGCTTTTCCTGCCATGATAATCATAATGTCTACTGTGTGTGTACAGGTCTGGTGTTTATCCATTATATTGTGCTTAAAGGGGACATAACATGCTTTATGTGATTTTTCTGTCATTTATACACTGTTATAATGTTGGATGTTTATGTTAAACATGGCCTTTGTCGCTAAGGTTGTTCCATGGGTTGTTGTCCACTCACCCTTATTTCGGATTCGGGCCCAAATATGTACGGATGTATTTGAAAAGTTTTTATTTCGAGTGGAGAAAGGCAAAAAAGAAGTAAAATCCGATACTATAAAATACTATTTTATGTAGCCTCCGGACCTGCCAGACGTTGGCTTCTGGCATTTGGCCAGTCAGAGCACAGTGGGATCATTGGGAGAGGGGCCTTAAGCAGTAACTAAAACGACCTGTCTCAGACAGAGGCTGAACTGAGGCGCAACCAGCATATGATAAATAAGGAGGTTTTTTTGTAGAACTGTTGCAATATCTGTAGTATTCAGTATTGAAAATAGCTGTCACTGAAATGGGATTATAATTATTGGTTTATATGAAGTATGGATTTAATTACACTTTATATTCTTAAGACACTAGCCATGAGGTCTCAAGGCACCCTTTGTAGCACACAATGATTACAGAATGTGATGTTTGTGTCACACTGAAGGTGCTGTCTTGTTATTAAATGAGCCCCCATTACTTGTGTTTCTTCACACATTGCAATCAACCACATGCCAACACCTTGGTTAAAATGTGTAAATCTCAAGACTAGAATTTATGTGTAAATACTATAGAGGAAGATCGCTAATAGCTGTTTAATGGTTGATCTTTCCCTATCCCTAACAGGCTATTAAATGTGCCATGAAAGTAAGCACAGGAGTACCGACAAAGCGAGTTAAGACATAGTAACTTGGGTGCAGCGCAGTCAATTTGATGCAATTAGACCGCTCCTCTATGGATTAACTATAATCAGAGCAGTGAGATTATTTAGACGTAAGCATCCAAAGTTCCTTTTTAACAGAAAGTATACAACGATTTAGCAAGCCAGGCTTCACACATCGACATGTGTCAGAGACTAGGCTGCTAATTCGTGCCTGACGAAGAATGAAGCTTAAATTAGGTTAATCTTTTAGAGAATGTAAAATATTTTCCTCATTAATGTATAATCTCACCCACCCGCAACACATCTGCTATTTATCAGAATGTTAAATTTTACGACTCGGCCGCCCGATCCGCAGAATAACCGCGATGCCCGCAGATATAACTGCGATCGGCGCATCATTACGCTCTACAGTTCAAGCTACAAACACCAGTGCAGTCAAATAAACAAATCTACCCCGATAGGACTTTTTTTTTTTTACATCAAAGCCAATCTTGCCAGAGTTGTTTTAAGTTATCAGTAAAAGTGATTTGTACACTTTTTTCAGTTTATACATTACTTTTATCTTTCTCGCTCTTCAGTCAGAGCTTATGAAAAATTCATCCTTCATGGCCAGTGCTGGAGGGAGGAGTAAGAGTAGCATAGACCATGTCAGAGAGATCATTTTTACTTGTTCTTGCGTGCTTGTTGTAGCCACAAAATGTCTTTCATATTTTATTACCCTTTGCAAAAATATATATACGAACTAAAAACAAAATAAAACAAAAAAAAAGATTAAAATATACTCCTGTCTGGTATACTTTTTTCTTCCACTTTAGCATCACTGCTTTGTACAAAACCTGATTATTAAGCCAACTTGCACTAATTTCTGTCAGGAATGAGATTCAAGGTGTAAATGTGGGCGTAGTGTAATTTGTCTCAGAATTCAAATTTGAACTTGTACCCAAACATTTAAATAGCTACAACTCATATTTGATCTTCTCATATTTGATCTTCTACAACTCACATTTGATTTCATCTTTGTCACTGTTTTTTTTTTTTTCCTCTCCCTGCTCTATTTCCAACATGCTTTCCTGCTCCCTGTGATATGCATATGACAGGTATCAAAGCCGAGTACCTTGTCTGAACATGACTTTATAGGAAACATGTCTGATTCAAGTCAATAAGTGGGTCTGGGATTTGCTGATCTGTCACTCTTCTCTGAATTCAGAACATGTCTGGCTTGTACATTTTTCCTGCCACAGTGCCTAAAACTCTCTAAAGGGAGTGACAGGCCAGGAACAGATCTAGAGAAATATTCATGGGGTGGCAAGAGGGTGGCATGGAGACTTTAAGGGGTGGCAGAAATATATACAGCATATGCTGATTTAATCACAAAGAATCATATCAATATTTGCACAGAAAAGAACCCAAATGACAATATTTTAACTTAAAAACAATATCATTGCACATGAGTAAAGCATTGAATAGAAATATAAAAAGGTGGTGTTAGAAATCAATACATTGTTTTATTTCCTATAGTCCCTGCTGCTGAGAAGTATCCTCATCTTCATCAGGCTGTAACCTCCAGTGTGCCTCCAGGGCCACCATATGTGAAGCGGTTAAGATGGGGGTCAGCACCTTCATGGCTCCATGCTGGAAAACAGTGGGTTTACTCACAGACTGTATATAAAGATTGACATAGCAAGGTGTGACGTCACTCGTTGGTTTGCATTGGAGCTGGTTTGAAGCCCAGAGTTTCAGCTTATGGTTGGCGGCATATTTTTCATTTGGAGCCAGGACCCTCCATATATGCCAGGACTATTTGAGGTCCAAGAAACAGAAACCAGTGCTGCCTTGGAGGCTTTCCCTTCAGTCACCAGACACCAGACAGTCTCGCTCTCTGGCTGCAGCGTGGAAAGAACTAAAAAATTAAAGACAGTTTTTCCACTGGTGTTACAGATTTAGTACAGGTTTACCAATAACATCATTTATAATATCATACTTATTTGTCATTCTTTGTTTCGTCAGTGAAATATCTACAGGAAAAAATATACATATATGTATGTAAACAGAAGTAAATAGTGCATTTTGGGGGGAATATTTTCAGCTGCAGATTACCTTTATTGCTCTAGTTAGTATTTGTTAAGAATTTTTAAAAAAAAATGTAAATATTGTAAGCCTTATCCTTTCATACTATAGCTTGTCCACTTTCTCTGGAATTGCATTATGATGATATGATCACATTGTGTTATTGCTTCACAAAATTCTGTTTTTTAAATTTTCCCATTTTAAAAAAACAATAAAATGAGGAATTGAGGAATTAAAAACAGCTGACTTTGCCGCAGGAGACCGCTGTTCGCTTCCCGTTTCCAACCGCGAGTCGGGACAGACAACAATGGCCGCCTGACTTTAAGGATGTGGTAACTTTAACCACAGTGCAACCACAGCTTCTCTAACCTTAATCTTTATAAACAGATATCTGCATTTGGGATCAGAAGCATTCTGGTTTCTGTTTCTCTTCAGGACCTTCTAAACAAGAAGTGAGGAGTGTTGCCTTTCATACACTCCTCTACTTCGGACAGAAGCGAACGCTAGCTTACTAGGAACACCACGCGGTGCACACTTGGGCTAATGTTAGCACAATATTGTTTAAGTTGTTAAAAAGGCAGGTATCATAGTCAAGTAACATTAAACTTAGTGAAATATTGCAACAATAGTCCAACTCAAGTCCGAGTTCATTCAATATAATCTACAGTATCTTGTTCATAAGCGAGGGTAAGTCAGTGTGAGACTTACGTGGGCGTTGTAGCAGAATTTCAAAGTAAAGAACGTAATGCTCTGTCTGCGCAGTGGTCTATGGGATCTTTGAAGCATGTTCTGAATGACACAACATGATATATGAGAGCGAGAGAGAGGGTGTCTGGTGACTGAAGGGAAAGCCTCCAAGGCAGCATTGGTTTCTGTTTCTTGGACTTCAAACAGTTCTGGCATAACTTTGATGCATGTTTGAGGTCTCTGCTGCGCCGGGAGAGGAATCCTCTGCCTCACAACTTTGAGGCATAAGGCATAGTCTTCGTCTGCAGAGAACAGCAAACTTGTCCATCAAATATCTAGGTGATCCTGTGCAAGTCAGTAACTGTGGAAGAGGCAAAATATCATCATATATGAATATTTCCATCATGTTTTAGAGAGGTTTCATGCACTATTTATTCATTATTCAGATTTCCCCTATAGGCTAATAAATATAACATTTACTTTTATTACTATGAAGCAGAACAACATCAAGTAACTATAAATTCCTTCTCTATAGACAGGCATAGATACAACTCATTATCAATTATAAATATGCAACCGCCTTCCGGTAACGGACCCAAGAACAAAAGAAAAGTTTAATTATTTCAAAAACATTATGATTCCTTTTGGCCTAATAGTCTGTCTGTGTAGGATCAGGAGTACATGCATACAGACCCAATGACCTCTGGCGTAAAGGTATAAGGATGTCCAGGAGACTTGAACAGGATTAAAAACCTGTGTCTTCTTCCAGCAGCCACGGGAGGAAAACGGACAATTGGAATTAATGACTTTGTTTTTCTTTTCAGATACAAACAGACTACACTAACTGGAGCCTTCTCCCTCAGCCCACAGACAACCTGAATGATGAACTGTTCCCCACTCGCTCTCTTCTTTTAAGTCATAAATTTGAGAGAGAGACACATTCGTTTGAGTCACTCCCTCGTCTCCTCTCTCTTTTTTTTAATGCACAATAAGTGTCTGAATGGGTCAGAAACGGCTACTAAATGTCTAAACTCTTGACTTGTCTAAGGCATGTCAACTTTTACTGCATTTTAGAACAATTTAATTAGTTTGATTTTATGGAAATTCAAACTCTGCTTCAAAATATGTTAATTATAAGTCACATATATTATTACATTTGATTTTATATTAATGTAAGTGTATTATTTAGCTATTCCCTTCAAGTTGAAGACCAGTTTTTCTCTCCACACAAAGGAATTAATTAGTAATCAATGCAGTCCTTCAAAAGAGCACCAAGGATCCTTTTTAACTTGCCTCCTAGGTGATAAAAGGTTTACAACTCTTTGTCTGTTGCTTCTCTGCTTTTTGGCTTGCTCACTGGCCTGCTATGTCTTTTTTCTCTCTGCCTTGCCAGCTATGACGGCCCGTGATGCATCTCAGGTGTTAGCTTTTTCATTTTGCCCTGAGAGATACAATCTCCAGAAAGCAAATCTCAATAAAGAAGAAGTTGGCATTTGAATAATCTATTATTTTTGTAATCTCCTATTTTTATCGTGTAGTTAAACTGTTAAAGACTTTTCTCTGCAGCCTGCCATTGAATGCACCGAGACCAGGACGCCTCTCTGCTGCATGTGTCCACAATGCGGCCTCAGCTAGTCTGAGACTGACTTCATTCTCCTGAGAAGCTGAGTAGCTGTTTCACTGAACCTACTGCAGAGGTTTTCATCTCGCTGTCACTCTGGCGTCCCGAGGATAACCGAGTCTGCTTCGCCTTGCTCGGCGCTCTCCGGGAAGCTCCTCATCACCAAGCCTTCATCACCAAAGAAACAGTAGGAAAACCATCTACCATGCTTCTGTCTCAGAGTTGATGCAAGATCTATTCAAAAATCTTTATTGGCTGTAGTTAGAGTCTTGGCCCCTCATTGTGTTTTTGACTTGTTTTTGATAACATTCATCCATTAATATTAATTTCCAAGCATATTAATACTATACAAATAGAAGAGAAAGCCTATGGACACCACAACGGGTGCAACAAGGGGTGGGGCGTACGGGAGGGAGGGAAGAAGGAAACAAGGAAGGAAGTAAAGAAATAAGGAAGAAGGTAAGGACATACAGAAATAAGGAAGGAAGGAAATCTGTAAGTAAGGAAGGTGGGAAATAAGAAAGACAGGAGGGAAGGAAATAAGACAGAAAGGAAGAGATGAAATCCATCAGAAAATATGGGAGGAAATCAGAAAGGAAATAAGGATATAAGGCACGAAGGATGGAAGGAAATAAGGAAGGAAAGAAGGAATTAAGTGAAGGAGAAGAAGGGAGGAAATGAGGATAGAAATAATAAAGAAAGGATGAAAGGGTATAAGGAAGGAAGGGAAGAAGGAAGAAAATAATGAAGAAGAAAGGAAATAAGCATGGAAAAAATGAAGGAAGAGAGGAAATACACATAGTATAATAATATATAAACTAAACACAATTAAACACCACTATTTATTCAGTATATGGTCAAAATATAGTAAAAATATGACCCATGAAGTCATGGCTAACACATAACTTTCCCTCCCACTCACTATCCCTCCATCACCATTTCCACTGTTGTTCTATTCCATGAGGAATTTATTGTGTTGGTAATTTACACAAGAAAGAGACGTGTGATCAAAGGAGAGGCAGGGAACAAATAACTCAAAAATAACCCCAGGTTTTCTCACTTGTTTTCTATCTGAGAAGGCAATACCAGGCAGTGAAAAGGTTGCTTTTTTGGATGAGGTGACATGTCTGAGGATAGCATTACACCTTTAAGGTGAGTCTATCAGCTCCTTGGAACAGCCTTCCTAACAGACTGGCTCCCCTAGGGGCCTCTTCTCCACAGTCTCTGGGTTGGGAGTGTGAGTCACTGTCTTCGTGAGATACGGCTGGTGCTGCACCCAGAAGACTGGGACCAGGTACATATTTAGAAAGAGGGCTAGAGCCTATAACAGAAACATACATGGAAGAAGAACAATAAGGATGTAGAAATGTTGCTACAGGCCGTTGAGATAATAACCAGACACTTTTTCCCTTGGTGTTACAGATGTAGTACAGGTTTACCAATAACATCATTCATAATAGCGTACTAATTTGTCACTCTTTGTTTTGTCAGTCTTCATCTTTATGAACCCAGTTGCCTGTAGAAATACTACAGTCGGGTAAAATTAGGACAACATCTGGAATGTTTTCTGAAATATCTACAGGAAAAATATATAAATGTATGTATTTAGTATGTGTAGGAGTGGGTGATGATCTGTATTTGTATTATTGTCAACAAATCTCATGAAACAACCACTACAAATAATACATTAGTCTTCTTAGTCATTAGGCATTTTATCAAACATTACCCAGACAGAAGTTAATTGTGTAGAAGTGTTCTGGTTTCTGTTTCCGTTCTGGTGATTTCTTCAGGAACATGCTTTGGTTGCATGCAGGTAAAAAGTCCATGTGGGGAGCAAAAGATGCCGAACGCATGGGCCGAAATGTCGTCTGGACCGAAAACACCTACAAAAAGTATTGTGTTTGTTTGGTTTTAAACTGTTAACTGAGTATAAAGTGAAACAATCTGGTCGTAGACGTGGTCTCTCAAGTTGCCAATCAGACAGGCGCACGGAAGAGGAAGTCTAGGTCCAGATATCCATCATAAATATTGGCCGTTGCCCCCAGAGGCTAAATCGTCATCAGATGATAGCCGATGGGTTCTGAGATTGCTCTAACCTAAACAAAGTGTTCATTTTAACCCAAATCATGATCTTTCCCTAAACCGTAACTAACCTAATCAGACCTTAACCTGAGTGTTGTCAGAATATAAAACATAATTATTTTTTAATGGTGATGTAACCGTTTTGGAAAGCAAAGACAAATTATGTTGCCATGACGATTACTGGCAAAAGGGGCACCAGATTAGAAAACACTCTATGTGTCGTTCTGGAGTGCATGGTCAAACAACCTATTTGGTAGTTCAATCGGTGTGTGTTTAAAGGTTTTTTTTTCGGATATTATGTCTAATAGTCTCTTAAATCAGACTGTCGTATTAGATTTGGATGGATTTGCCACAACTTCACTGTGAGGGAAGTATTCTAAGTAAAATTGTGTTTGTGGGGGGCGCCAATATAACAAGCCAATTTCACTATGCGCCAGAACAAGCTGTGGTTAACATGCTCAGCTCCCTTATTGAATGCACTGGCACCCTTCGTGCCACCTGCCCAGAGCCCTTTTACAGTTTTAGGGCGCCCAGGGTTACAGTGCAGTGACCCAAAAAAATAGTACTATTCCACAACGTCAGTTAGTTCCAGACATAATTTACCATTTATGAGGTAAAGGAGGTTACAGCGTGTGATATATAAATGCCATGCATATAAACAGCTCGCACAAAACGAGTAAACAGGCATGGAATTTTCTTGTTGTAGAGTTTGCACAATATGCAAAGTTAATTACATAATGTCAGGGTAGCCTTGTTTACAACTCCTCACATTAAATGAAGGCTCAGGGCTAAACAGGCGGAGTGTGTGGGACTGGAGGAGCCAGAGGAGCGTTTTTCAAGATGAAAAGACAAACGCCATCAGGGGCAGGGGTCAGAAAAAGAAAAAAAGAAGAAGAGGAGAAGTGTGCCAAACATAATGGTATTTATTTTCTGCTGTTTTGTTTTTAGTCTGTTGACACATCAGGGGTGTATTCCAGGAAGCAGGTTTAGTGAAAACTCTGTTAACTCTGAGATGAGTGAAACTGTGGATTTTAGCTCCAGAAAGAGAGGTAACTTAAACTGGGGTTCAGTTACCATGGTAACTGACTCTGTGAGCCTAACTTGCTCACTAGCAGGTTTCTCTCTGTCTCCTCCCCTCTTACAGAGCCAAACACACTGTTTCATTCCTCATGGATTCAGTCCATATCAAAGCGCATTAATTAGCGGAGGTTTACTGTATGTCAGAATTAAAATCCTGGTTGGATATTAGTTTAGTTACAAGAACTATCCAAAGTTACCACTTTTATGCACACAAGTCATTTCTTTGAACAGCGGTTTTTGCCCTCACATTCAAATATTAAACAGTACATGTCCTTCTTTTTGCGAGTGGAAGTTCTTTTTTTGTAACACAGTGACTCACAGCTGTCAGCAGTTCCTGCATTGAAATGTTTATTGCACATATTGTGTGATGTGAAGCTTTAGACATGTTAACGTGACGCGCCAGATGGTTTGTTACACAGAACCATCTGAGACATCATCCATGGAACCTGTTTGGAAAAGGGCAGCCACTTTCAAAAATATACTTGGCAGGTGAATGGATGAACCATCTGTCTATCATCGTCTATCACCGTCTTACCTCGCGAGCCAGCTCGATTCGTGAGATCACGCTAGAATCCTGATAAGACACCGGACACGAGCGCATAACTTGAAGCCTGACAAGATGGATTCCCGTGTGATCTCGTGATCTCGCAAATCCAGCTGCCTTACAAGGTAACAGACACATAGGGTCAATGAATGATTATCTCCATCAGTCATGATATGATTGGTTGCACTGATGGAACATAATTCCTGTAATATTTGAGATTATATGTTAATATTTCTGACTGAGCAGAATCATGGTGCAGCTGCAGAAAGTGAGTTTTTTTTTTAAAAAAATAGGCTGCATAGTCTTAATGTGTTACCTGCATTTCAGTGACAGTATTTAAATTTACCACATTTGTTGAGATAGTCAAAATAAAGTCACTGCATGCTGTTGAGCCTGGATACAAATAGATGTCTAAACTTTAAAAATCTACTGTATTTTAACATTGATGCCTTTTCAAGTGCAAATCACCAAACACATTCTTACTGGATCAGATTGTGAGCTCACAGTCATGTCTCTCTGTCTTTGATCTATATACTGTATTTTTCTTTCAATCTTTAGCTCTATTTTTCATCTTCAGTTGCTGCCTCCTGTGTTTTGTCCCCCATCAGATTAAAGCTGAACAAAAATATCTAAAATATAATGTAGGCTATAGAATAATAAACAGATCCAACCACTTTATCATCCATTAAGGAAATGTAAGTCTGGTAAATGATGAGTTAATGAACAACACTGAATAAAACTTTATTGTGTTAACTTATTGACACTTTTCCCTGCCCTGACTCTCTTTTTCAAGATAAATGTACACCATCCACATACACACGCGTTAATATCTTTATGTCAACTGGATTCAAATGGAGGCTCTGCTTTTCATTTACCTGTTGCCATAGTGAATCGTACATCGGAGCTGTATGCATGAGCTTAACTCGGAGTGAACATACTCAGAGTTGTTTGAACAAACTTTGATCAGCTGATCTGGAACTGAAAACTCATAGTCTCCCATCTCAGGGTTCATCAACTCAGAGTTCAGGGTTAGACTGGAATAAACCCCGGCTGACAACAGACTGGTCTATTTAAATTGTATTTAAATCAAATTATATTTATACTTAAGTTCTGTGTTGTCTATTTATGTTTCCCTTGTGTGCGTTTTGCATGTCCTTCTTGTGTTTTTTGTTGATTTCCACTTAATTTGCTTTGGTCATATATTGTAATTGTAATTAGATTTGTTTTAGTAAATATATTAAGGCAAGTTTGTGTTTGCAGAACCATTGCTGCACATGTATTCATTTATTTATCAATTATTTTTCGGAGGGAGGGGGGCTTCAGGTTAAGCTCGCCTAGGGTACCAAATGTGCTAGAGCGCTCCCTGTGCTGAAGTGTAGATGGTGTTCGTGTTGGGTTACCACAGTTCATGTAAAAAAGGCTAAAATGGTGAGGCCTACTGCAGTGGGGCAGCACTATGGTCCAACAGAGAAAGAGGGAGATGAGATTCATCGAGCAGTGCCTGGCACGTAGACAGTGGGACAGATGGCCATGAGGGTCCATATGGGGTGGAGAGTGTGTCCAAGTGTTCTATTGGCATTGTGTGTCTGCATAGACGCATACAGTAGGTGTGTGCATTTGTGTGTTGTCCTGCGTGTGCATGAGTGACGATTTAGTGTCCCATATGTGCACCTATGGATTGTGTATCTTGTGCAGACGGATGCAAGTGCTTAAAGATAAATCATTTTGTGTGCGCCCATGTGTGAAGGGAATAAATTCCTTTTTGGACAATTCACCGGCCCTAACATTACCACCACCATGGGTCAAACTGACCCTCAGCATGAGCGGCTCGTCTGCAGGAGGAGGGCCAAGAACACGACATTACTAACGTCAGTCGGCCCAGCAGCATGCACAAACACATAAAGCACGAATATGAAAAGATAGGGCGTGATCCATTGGGACCAGTGTAGGCTGCCATCAAAACCAATATGTAGAAGGAACTGAAAAACAAAAGCAGAGAAATCTCAAGCAACTATATAAATGAAAAGTACAGGACAGAATATCAAGAGATATTTACAACATGCCAGCTTCAGGTATGACCTTTGACTTAAAAAGCTCCTACCATAACATAATTTATGTGAACATTCCTTTGGTTTGTGTTTCTACTTACTGTATTTTCTCTGTTCTACTTGGTGAATCTAATCCAGATCAGTGCCAGGCTGCAGTATTAGAAAGAGGAATATGGACTTTATGGGAATTAGGTCTGGTACATGACAAATGAGCACGGACACTCAGGGCTCCCAGACGCTCATGATCATGTCTGATGCAGTCATTTAGGATAAACAGAAGCTCAGGGACAAATGAGCTTAGTCCCTTTCCTGAAAGGAGCTTTGAAATGAGTGCATAATGAAATGTATAATTTATTTATTCTGAGATGCCGGAGGGCCCTATGAAATAAACATGAGAGAGAGAGAGAGCATGAGCATGAGCAAAAGAGAAAGTCAGAGTGAGACAGATAGGCATGGAGAGAGAGAGAGAGAGAGAGAGAGAGAGAGAGAGAGAGAGAGAAGGGAGGGGAATGTGCGATACTGTAGGAGAGAAAGTAAAAGCAAATAAGAGGAAAAGAAAAGGAGAGAAAACCTCTCTCCTCATGTGCCAACAAACACATGTAAGATGTAATTTGTTTTCTGTTTCAGCATTGTCAGAATGGTGTTTGTGCATATGTGTGACTTTTGCCCACACCGTTGGGCACACTTTAGTAATAATTAAGGTATATTACAGGAAGGGTAAGTTAATCAGTTTGCATAATGCAAATATAAACCATAATTAGCCCCAGTATATTTATGTACCATGTTTTTTAATCTCCATCCTTGTTACCTTTTTATTGAAATAAAGAGAATCAATGTATTGTTTTTTTAATAAAGCAAGCTATATTCCAGCGTTATGTAATGACATTTTTTCTTGACAAGTATAGACTTTTCTGAGTATATAACTGCTTCAACTAAACAAAAATATTTTGGTGCAGGGTGCAAATGTAGACTGCAACTATTAAAGACTGTAACCCCTCAAATGAGCTCAAATTTGGCACATAACTTTATAAGGTTTGAGTGCATGTTCACAAATAGTATATATAGTAGTGTATACATTAGTAGCAGGGGTAGAGGGGTGGTACTGTAGGTGCCTAGAAAAACAGAGACTTTGTGCAGAAAGTGACCTCTAATTCCTATGACATGATTTTGAGTCACACTCAGTTTCTTGCAAAGTTGGTACCACATATTATACATCTGTACATTTTGATAATTTGCTAATTCAACACTTGTGGCAAGCTGATTAGTAGGTTACTACAAGAAGATGGCATCTTTATTGCTAGCTTAACACATTTGTAATAATGAAAAATTGTAATAATGAAGAATTGTTGGTAATTAACATATTTGACAAGTTGCAAAAATGGTGATACTGAACATATGAGTGAAATGTTCAGTGACAACTTAATTCTTTTTTTATTAACTTATTTAAAATATCAGATCTTCCAGTACAATATCTGCTAGTCGTAACTACAGCAATATTAAACTTTTTGTTTTTATGTTTAGATACTGGCAGCGCTTGGTTAAGGTCATGGGGTAATCATGGTCTTGGTTTAACGCAGAAAAAAATTGCCAATAACTTGAAGCACAACATGTTTCTTAACATTTAACCAAAACCACAATCTTTCACAAACTTAAACCAAAGTATCTTTCCTGATTAAATCTAAACACATGCAGGATTTAGAGTGAAGAAGTAACTTAAAGTACAATGCCACCAGCGGAAAAGATTGTAGCTCATAGATTCCCATTCAAAAAGCATCAACTTCTTTCTATAAATAAAGTCAATCATCGTTTTCAATGAGTTATTATAGTCTCAGTCGCTAAATTCAAGCCTTCTGTGCTGGTCGTCATTTTGGAAATTATTTCTCCATTAACAAGATTTGAAAACTTATAGCAGCTTTGACGTCAAACCTCACTACGTCCATCTTTATGTACAGTGTATGGTCCTGTGTTTGTAGATTTGCCATCCACCCCAACCACCTCCCAAAACTTCAGTATGATATATTAATGTAGCACTTAATTCATTACAAAAAAAACATTGCCTGTGAATACAATACAGTCAAGCCAGCAATTATGTTTGCCAACACAATGTAATAAGACAATGTCTCACAAACCAGTGTCCATTTGTAACTCCAGTCATTCCATATCATTGGTGAAAACATATTTAACCACAGCAATGGCAACAATGATGCAGAGTTGCAAACAGGTTTCATTTTCACTGAAGCAATCAACAACAAATTTAAACCATCCCAATGTGGGAAATGAAGGATACACACAGCAAATACAGGTAGTGTCTTATGTAATCACAAAGATGGTGAAAAAAATATATAGAATGTGTTTCCTTACATGGCATGTGTTCATCCATGCAGCCTCATATCACCAGATTGACTGTTCCCAAAAAGGCAGCAGAGTTTCTGCCTGAGCAGCATGTTTTTCACAGTCTACAGAGGCTCCCACATACAGAACATGACCATGGCTCGGGTCATCACCTGGAGCTCCTGATTTATGTGTACTGACTGGCACATACAGTTTCCTCTCCGGTTGCGTCCTATGTGGTTGGTCTCCACAGCACAGCCTGTCACTCACAATATGGCACATCAGATTTTCAACGCCTGCAAGCACGCCAATCCTTTCCCATGCAGTGCAGTGGATCTCGTGAGGACCATTCAACTTTTTGACAAAGTTTCCGGTGGAATCTCTTACTTTAAGGTAACATAGCAGACTAGACTATTTAAATGCCCCAATTCTACTGAATTAGCATAAAGACTGCTTGTGATTCAACAGATTTTAGACATATTGTATGTTGGCTGAGGTCAGTACAAAGTCTGCTGTTTGCAAGTTTCTGCTTCCTCAAGAAATACAGCTAGATTAAAAAGCAAAAGAATATAATTGCCACTGTAAACAACTCAGGAATCTGACAAATCAAACTCCTCTCTCTTGCTTGTTTTGGAGCTTTATACCATATCACATAACCATCAGCAGATGGAGTTTTCTCAGTATCATAAAACTCTAGATGTTCAAACTTTCCCATTATTCTGTGCACTTTAAGGGATGAGAAGTCTTAGATGAAGAATGATCTGGCAAACTCAATGTAGGTATTGATTTTGTAGTTGATTTATAAAACAATTTTAAATGGAGCTGCATCTATTTGTGTTAGTAAAACAGCAGAAAAGAAGTGCCATTAAAAATGTTGCGTTTGGATAAATAAAGTAAGCATTTTGGGCTTTGTAGGAGGATGGATTGGATCTGTCTGTGATTTCATGTCTGTGACAGGCGTTGTCGCAGGGTGTTTTCACTCATAGGAGACGTTAATAACGTGGTAGAGTTCCAATTTAGCAATATAGGTGATTATACTGCAGAGGTGGGGGTACGTAGGAGGAGAAAAGCCCAAACCTGTCATAACATGTGTGGAGAGTAAACAGCAAAGCAACAGAAACAGAGAGAAAGCGGAGAACATGGTGCAACTGCCTTTTTCTAATAAGATTGTTTGTGAAAGCTACTTTGTTATGACTAGACAAAACAAGCAAGATATATCCTACAACCGCTTACAATATCACATCTTAATTAGCAGTAGTGCATTAACATTTAATGATTATACAACTAATAAGTCATTAATGAATAGGACAACAAATTAACAAAACAAAACAAAACAAGTATGGTTGGTGCTTGCCCATCTTTTCAGGTAGCAGATTCACTGTACACAAAAACTAACCAGTGTTGCTGTGATGTGGTAATCCTGGCATCCCTTTTTTGTATGCTTTGAACACCTACATACATGTAGATACATAGTAGACATGTTGAACCTCTAGCACTTTGCAGGTAAAGGTTGATATATTCAGGCGGTCACTGACTGAATGAAGGGGGTTTTCAGCGAAGGTAGTGCAGCTGCAACAGCTTTTGTAGCTGTGTGCCTTCATTAAAAACAGAAACACATAACTCATGTGGCCAAAGCTGAGGTGAGTGAGTTCAGTTAGTGTTTTTCAGTAATGTACATTTGAACATTATTTCCTACACAGCTGAAGTAAATCAGTGGAGCAGTCTGCCCTAAAATCAGATATAATGGCTGATCTCATGTGTGCTGCTGAGATGATTTACTGATAATGTGTGGGACCTGACATCCGTACTTATCATGTCAGCTGGACTCCACCACTTTAAAACCTGTTTGTGGTGCCACTAGCATAGTTAAAAACACAACATCTCTGCATGCTTTTACTGTGTGAATTTCAAGGTATTACACCTTAACATTTTTAGTGTAACGCTGTGGTTATGGGTGTCTGAGAAGGTGAGCTACAGTACTTAAGGCACAGATGTGACAATGACAATGCTAGCATATTGACATACAGCAGGTATAATGTTTACCATGTTCACCATTCATATTTTAGCATGTTAGCATAGTAAGATTTGCTAATTTGCACTAAACACAAAGTACAACTAGCTTATGGGAATGCTATTAGTTTTGCAGGTATTTGGCCATAAAACTGAGTACTATAAAAATGTAATTTTGACCTGATGGTTAAAGTTATTACAAATCATCCTTTGGGGAGCATGAATGTCCAAATTTGTATGCCAAATTTCACTGCAGTCCATCCAATAGTTGTCAAGATATTTCAACAACAACCAAAAATGTTAAGTTGCTCATGACACTAGAGGTAAAATCAGAGGATCAACAAAGTCAGTCTGGGAATCAGGAATGCCAGTAGCAAGGCTAAAAAACAAAGCAGGAATAAGACCTGCATGCAGTTCCAAGCAGAATATTATAAATGCAAAAACTGACACTCTAATGATCAGGTAATGATCAGGTCTCAGTCACTTGCCAAATCTGCACCAGTGACATAATCATAAAAGGCTGAAAAGGGCTATGGAGAGTAATTAATATAATATGAATATGCTGGGTTTTGTTGCAAAAAAATTGCTATAAAACATGGTGCTTTCTGAAAAGTTGGGTGAAAAATTACATAAGGCTGTGTGCTAAGTTGATTATTTCAACCTCATAAGAGAAATCTCCTTGCTTTTTACCTTTAGTAAAGTTCTGTCCTCTAAGCCAGAACTATTATTACAGCACTGGCTAAAATCTTAAGTACTATATGCAAGAATGCAGTAAACAAACATCATCCAAACATTGCTTAGTAATCAAGCACCGAAAGTAGAATCTCTGTCCACAATAGTATCATCTACCTCACTCTGGTTTTCCCATCTTTTTGCTCAGTGTGGATTATTTTTGTAAACTCAGATCTGTTGTCCTGTAAGAAGTGTCCTGCTTTTTTTCAAGGCCATCACAGTCAATAGGTATCTATTTTGACTTCGTCTGCTAAATGTTTGTGTTGTGGATAACACAACATGATGGGGTTAAAGAGTGGTTGTGTGCCAGATGAATACAGCACTTCACACAGCAGTGCCTCAAGGTAATGCGTTTCCTATGTTCGTGTTGTGCAGAATTCTGGGAGGTGGTATTTTCAGATCTGCTCTGAATTGCCGTAAGAGATGTTCTCAGCTCACAGAATATTCTTTTAGTGGGGCCACTTTAAAATCACTGTGCTGCATCTCTTTATAGCCATATGATTTATGAGTGAACCTCAGAGAAATCAAAGCAGTGAAAAAAGTCTTTGCGGGTAAATACATCACACCAAATACAAAATATATTGTTATTGTTGTATCTGCTTTGCTAGTTAAAGGAATGGGGAGGGTGTTTTTACTTTTAACTTGTCGCCACCATCTGCTTTCCCAGAATCAAATGTACACTGTGTTTTCCAAAGAATATAAAAGCGATAGATTACTTTATAGCACCCGGCTGCTATGGGCCCCAAATTCTCAAAGCAGGACAAAAGTAAGCAATAAGAACAATTTAAAGTGCTTTAAAAATACTTGTTGCAGTGGATGCAATTCATCCCAAGCACACTGCGTCCCAGGCTGTGATTTCTTTTTTTTTATTTTGGTTGTATAGTAAAACAATAAGCAGATAGCTACAGTGGAGTTTAACTTCTGCTCTGGTGAGTCACGAAGTACATACTTTTAATAATACAGAACTTCTGCTACAGCTCACCTTAACTCAATATTATTTGTTTTAAAGTTAGATAAGATCACAACTGAAAAAGAGGTATGTTGAAAAACTCTGCATTAATATTTGTTCAGACTGACTCTTGTTGCTGCTGCAAGTTCATTTAATGTGTGCAAACACTGATTCTTGTGATAGCACCTAAGTTGTAAAAATGGAAGTTCCTCAGTGTTGTGTGAGCAAAGGAATAGAGCAGGCGAAGAGATCGAGAGAGGCAGAGAGTGAGAGAGAGAGATCACACAACCTTTTTCCAAAAATGGCACCAGGGTACACTGCTGTTTTGCTGTTCTGAAAGCACTTATCAGAGATATTGAAAGCATGTTTCCAGCTCTCTGCATGAATCCTCCTCTCCCCCCGATGTTCCTATTCATTCACCCCATAACCATAAAGTGCTTCCCAACCCTGGGGGGGATCAGGAGGCCTTCTTGATTTTAAGGCATGTCAGCAAAAAATGAATCTGTGCAAAATAGTAGCATTTTATCCATTTCTGTTTTTAAAAAAACAGTGATTCAAGAGTAATTTGTAAAATTAGCCCTCCATTTCTTGAAGGTTGGATGAGAATAACTGTAGCCTAACCAAGAAATTACCATTTAACATACAACAGCCTAGCAGCACAAAATGCATTGTTTCATTATCAAACAACGTCAACAAGAAGTACCAGAAACTAGTGAAAAGAGAAAGTGGAGGCAGGCATAGAAAGAGTTACAACATCGGGTGACCACTTGTGACTTGCTACAGCTCCTCCGGGGCTGCTCACTCCTGGCAGTGCTGTTAGCGATGTTAAGTGGTTAGCAGCCAGAGAGAGGATCCTGGCAAAAAATCCATAAACAACAAGTTTCATTAAGAGCAGATATGAGTGGACTCAAGGCTGGAATATTCTGTCACTATACTCACAATATCCCAAAGTTGACTACTGTGTATTTCTAGATGCCTGCCTTCTGTTTGCACTTGGGTCCAACCAGTCCATTCAAAATGCTGAATTTGTTTTCAACTTAAAAATTGATTGTAGTTCTTTTGAATTATCAAAAGGGGTTGTGGTACGCATGTGATACTTGAAATAGACTTTCAAATGTCATACATCCACACACAGCCTTATTTATTACACATTCTATACACCCACAAATAAATAATTAAGCCTACAACCAGCTCCAGCAAGAAAAAAATCTCTGCGGCCTCCTCATGTCTCAAAAATAAGAACACAATTGGTCTCTGGCCTTGGTAGCAAAGCCTGCTAAGCAGCCTATGACAAAACAAGACTAGGTCAACACCTAATATATGGCTGAACCGTGTATAAATGCTAGAGGGCTTTTAATTTGTACATCACATGGTTACCACCAAACATGGATATCGCCTGCATTTTTAAGATCTTTGTTTTTATGTATGTTTATTGATTTGTGTAGCACTTTTCATACAGTAGTTGTAACTCAAAGTGCTGTATAAGAAAAACATTAAAAATACTTAAAATACATTTCACCAAATTTTGGAGGTAGACTATATTGTGCTGTTGTAAGAAGGGTTGAGTTAAGATTTAGGCCATTTTTGATATATTCTATATAATATTTCTTACCTTGTGAGGCAGTTGGATTAGCAAGATCACGTGAGAATCCATCTTGTCAGGCTTCAAGTTATGTACTTGTATCTGAACTACCAGTGGTTCGGACCAATCAGTGTCCTATGAGGATTCTTACGTGATGTTGTGATCTCGCCAATCCAGCAGCCTCGCAAGGTAAGATGGTGATAGACAGTGATAGACAGATGGTTCATCCAATCACCTGCCAAGTATTTTTTGAAAGTACCTGCCCTTTTCCAAACAGTCTCCACAGATGACTTCTCAGAGGGTTCTGTGTAACAAACTAACGCATCAGGTCAATATGTCAATAAGAAAAGTAGGATTTACTAGGAGAGTTATACTGATTTTGGTGTCTTAAAAGCAATGCACATATTCAAATATTAATATGTCATTTGTGTTAAGAAAGTAGCAAATGAAGCTGTGCAACCCTGCAAACGAGAAAGTTTGATTACTAAAGACCCTGAGACAGTGAGTAACTCCGTAAATGTTGAATAGAAGGCAGGAAGTGACCAAAAGCAGGCATCTGTTAAATCGTTTGAATGTTCCTTCTTAATTGTGCAAGACAAAAAAATAAATGCCATCCGAGAAACACT
This sequence comes from Thunnus thynnus, assembly GCF_963924715.1. Classification (NCBI taxonomy): domain Eukaryota; kingdom Metazoa; phylum Chordata; class Actinopteri; order Scombriformes; family Scombridae; genus Thunnus; species Thunnus thynnus. Next base: position 8,830,185 of record NC_089535.1, read on the forward strand.
GATCAAATCTGCTTGCATCAAAATGGCAGGAATAATGTGGACCACAGGTGGCTGGCAAATAAAAAACTGCCTAGCAACAGAGTGAAAGGAGAGTCAACAAATGGCAGGGAACAATAACAATGCACTGATAGTTTTTCCATTTAGTTGGATGAAATCACCACTGCCACAGAAGCGACAATACTCACTGTGTACGTCCAGCACAATGAGGAAACCAATTTGAAACAAGACATTGGTATGCCAGTCTGGAAATCTCATACAACCACACCAGGAGAAGATATGTTCTGTGCAGTTGATGCATACTTAAGAGCGTAACCTACCCTACAATAATTTAGATGCATTCCGCACAGACAGAGCTGCCTCAACAAAGAGGAAACAAAGAGGCTTCAAGAGTGGATTGAAGGAGAAAGCTCTGCACCGCCTGGTGTTTCACTGCATGATACAACGATGTGTCCTAGTAAGCAAACACATCTTGGAGGAGCTGAAAGAAAAATTGAAATCAGATATGGTAGTTTCAGTCAGAAACTGTCAAACCATTGTCAGATTCTCATTTAGACATCAGGCCTCCCAGAGACTCAGACAAACAAGAGCATGGAGGGCACAGATGCCAGTCGGTGAATGTAGTTGAATGTATAATTTTCTACCGAAAACATGAATTGAAGCGGGAACGATGATAGTTTCCTTTACAAATAAAAGTCTGGGGGTCAAGGAAACACATGGAAGTGATTCGGGAGGAAAGTAAATCATGGTTTTCAGATGTTAATAAACACATCATTAAAGACACATGGGTGATGGAGCAATTTCCTGGAAAAGATCAACATGGATACAAATGGTTTTGGCTTGTCAAAAGACCAGATGGTATTGCACTTCACATTACAAGAAGTTAGAAGTTAGAATGATCTTTATTGTCATTATACTCAGGTATAATGACTCATTTTGTTAATGGCCACAATATAACTGTCAGAGACCACTTTCAGCACTCTTGTTACCGTGAAAACAACAGCACACTGGAATTTTAAGAGGTGGATGGCATAGAAATACAACCCTGTGACCAAACAAGAGCACCAATACTGGACGATCCTGCAAATCCCCAGGATATGTTCAATGACAAATTATCTTTTATGCAATGCTATTTTTAAAATTTGCATTTTCTACAATATCTGTGCATGGCAACTACAGCAGTGTTAAGGCTGGGGAAAGATCATTGTTACAGTTGAAGTAATTACAGGTCTGGGACATGACGTGACCTTCAATAAGGCATGTCACAGACACACCTATCCACCACCTACACACCCATTCTTTCCGACTCACTACATATACAGTAGGACACAACACTTCCTGCATTGAAACTGAATACTGAAGGCTGAGAAATGCATTGGAATCAAATGAAAATTTGCTTTATCAGTGCATTTACAAAGTCCATCCAGATTTATAATTTGGCTTCCTGCCTTTTAAAAATTATGTTAATCTATAATTAATATGCAGTTGCCAATGTAATATGTTTATACTGAAAGTACCAACATTCATTGTCAACTTATTCATTTGTTTTCCCTCCAATATCCACTCCTGGCACCTAAAGCATGATTAACCTATTAATAGTTATGTTTAGACAAGTGGTCTTACAACTGGAAGTATGTTAACGTTCAAGTGATAAAGCCCTCTTAGCGTATAGTAATTATGTTTTGTGAGGTCAGTGTGGATGGACGGGTCAACAAAATATCAGATTTTAACTTGGGAGATCACTGTCCGTTTCCAGTTTCCATATTGGCTTTTTTAAACCATGACCAAGATCATCCCCTAACCTTACCCATGTGGTTGTTATTGTAACCATGACAACGGACGCCCGCTAACCTTACCAAAGTAGTCATTTTAAGCCAAACTACAATGTGTCTGTAACCTTAACAAAGTACTTTTTTATTTTTTTGGAGCCAGCATCTATTGGCTGTTGGTGGCATTGCACTTTAAGGAACTTCCACATTGGCTTTAGCCTCAAGCAGCGGTGGTTGCCACTTGGCCAAAATCTAACCAAAGCTTAACCATGGCATTGTCACTTCATAAAATTGATTTATTTTTCAACTGTGATTTGTAATGGTTTTGGAAGGCACAGACAAATTATATCACATTATGTTTTGTTTAATTTGGAGGCCTTGTTGTGGAAAGCTCACGGCTGATTTGAAGCATGAGACACAAGATTTTAAGATGCAGGACGTCAACCCAATCGCCAAACCACAGCGCCTGCCTATAATTTATGTGCAGTAAGGATGGCACATTTCTTGGATTAGTCAAAACATTGCCTGTAAACATAATCAGGCAGTAATTAAGTTTCCTCTAAAACATATTTGCCAAAGCAAATTGGCAAGTCAAATCAGTGGTATATAAACACATTTTGTACAAGACAATTTGTATTGAGATTACTCCTGTCAACAGGGCTTCAAGTTCACAACTGGGGTTCATTCTCCTATGTTCTTTCATTGATACATATTGAATGTAGTAAGAAATACCCATACTGAATTCCAGTATAAAGTGCATGAGTTGTATTTTTGCCTCAGTGTGAAAAAGGCAGGAGAGTGTCAGTCACTATATTCTGTGATAAAATAGAGGCCCCTTAGGAAATAGTTGGGAACCACTGCCATAATCTAATGGAGTTCCCCTTCTTACCATCCATCTCTTTTACCCCAATACTCCATTTCTCATATTTTTCATCCGTGTCCACATCTTTCTCTACCTGTCATTCACCCACAATCCTCTAGCCTGGCTTTACCTTCTCATTACCGCCCTCCTTGCCTCAAATCCCCTACTCAGATTCCAATTAAAAATATAATTTTGTGATGACCCCTGGTGTCACCTTTGTTTGGCCTTGTGATTTACCTGTCTGCTCTGACTCTGCAGGTGCTCGTTAGGGCAACTGGCGTCACCTGAGGGCCCACTGGGTTGCCAGGTTATTAAAGTCTGGGCTGCAGCTGCAGTAGTCTTTCTCTCTCCCTCCTCTGCTTGCAGCTCTCTGCTTTTCCCCTCAGGCACCCATTCTGGTTTGGTTGAGTTATGCTGCCTTAGTTATTTACTTTGCTTTCATGAACCAAACAACACCCACACACACACTCTCTCCATTCATACACCTCACCCTGATATCACTAATCTCCACACCCCATACTGTGTATATTTAGTTGCACCTTTAATTTGGTCTAATCTGGGTTACTTTGCCTAATAAACTTATCTTTTGTTAACTCTTTAACATAGTGTGTCTCCTTGTTGTGACCACTTGAGCTAGGTCATAACAACTGGGGGCTCGTCCATTTAGGTTGTTTTGTCAAGAAAGTTGGTTTGTGCCTCAGGTAGCAGTGGGCGCATGGTGTTGATTGCCCATGCTGATTATGTGATTTGGTCCAGCTGTGTGCTGGTTTTGGCTATGTGCTTTGTCTGCCAGAGCAGCTCTGGTTTCTCATTTTTGGGAGGTAAACCATGTGGGGGTTTTTTTTCCTCTCTGAAAGCATTGGTTTCTGACCCGGTGTCAGATTGTCATGTGTCATTCAGAAGGTAAGTGTCACTGTCCTGATACACTGTGTACAGAGATTTCCCCTTTGGGTTGTAGTGGCATTTCCCCTTTGGGTTGCATCCGTTTTACTTTTTTTTTTTTTTTTTTTTTTTTTTGTGGTGTTGTGGCAACATGATAAGTGTCAGTTGTTTTCAGTTGACAACTGTCTCGGAGGCACATCTGCATGATTTTGTGCGGTTGCCTGCTTGCAATTCGCTTTGCAAGTCTACTGGCTTTCAGTGTGTAAATACATGCCGCAAGCCACATGAGGACTAGGTGTGAGTTGTTAGTTGTTAGAACTTAATTAAGTCTATTTTAAAGGCAGACTTGTATAAGATGAATGTGTTGCCAGGTGCAGCGGGAGGTATTGTTGAGGATGCAACTGGTTTGTCTTCGCCATTAGGTCACAGTACTGGTGTATCCTTTAAACAGCAGAGGGAGTTACTATCGTTGCAAATGGAACATGCAAAGTGAAAGCATTGGGCTGAAGTTGAGAAAAATGAGAAAAGGAAGTGTGAAGTTGATAAAGAATCGGGTTTGGAAAAAATGAAGTGTGACACAGAGCAGGCTGGGATTTATTTGGAACATGAAAAATTGAGTTTGATCAGAGAGGTTAGGTTGAGCCTGGAAGCAAGTCAAGGGCTAGGTGGAGATAGTTTTTCTTCAGGTAACTGCTCCTCTTTGAATTTTGATCTGGTGGATAATTTGCATCTTGTTCCAAAGTTCAATGAGAGGGACCCTGAAACATTTTTTTTCTCTGTTTGAAAGAGGGACCGACACAAGGGGCTGGTCTGATGCCGATCGAACAATCATGTTGCAGTGTGTACTGACAGGAAGGCGCAGGAGGCATATGCAGCTTTGTCTGTGACAGATAGTTTGAGTGATGCATCAGTGAAAGCCACTGTTCTTAAGGTCTAGATGGTTCCTGAAGCTTATTACCAGCAGTTTTAGCAGTAAGGAGGATAAACAGTCTTACCTTGAGGTTTCATGCAATTTGCTGAATACTCTTAATCATTGGTGTTGGGCTTCTGATGTGGAAACATTTGATGATTTGTGTGATCTTAGTGTTTTGGAACGGTTCAGAAAATGCAGTTCCCAGCTGTATTGCCAGACATATAACAGAGCAACAGCTGCAGTTGGTGAGGCAGCTTCCTTAGCAGATCGGTATGTCTTGACTCACAACAGCGATTGGAGAAGTGGAGACGATAATTGTGATAATTCCCGTGGTGAAATTTTCACCTGGACCCTCACATAAGCCTGCATGTACAGGCCGACCCGAGGGCACCAGACTATGTAATTACTACCATGGGGAGGGTCATTGAGAGGACAAGTGTCCACTAATGAAGCCAAGAGCTAAGCATCATTCACCATTGCCTCCGCATCATCTGCCTTCACCTTTGCGTCGTTCACCGTTATATGCTTCAGCTATGCTGTGATGTCTCTGCTCCAGAACCGTCTGTTCTGGGGTTTGGTTAAGTTATGGTGCCTGCAGAACATGTGGTTTCGCTGCCTGATCTTCCTCTAGCTGTTTTGAGGAAGGACTGGGTGAAAGGCCAAAGGGCTGATTCATCTGTCTGATTTATGGGATGAGGTTTTGCCTGTTGAAAAAGTAAGATGTTGCACATGGATATTTTGTCCAGAAGGATTTGCTAGTGAGAAAGTAGGAAGTGGGTTTTCAGTTTGTCGTGCCAAGTAACTTCCATGATGTGATGTTACAAGCAGCACATGACAACTGTGGACATTTGGGGATAAAGAAAACATATCAATGTGTCCTGCGGTGTTTCTTTCGGCCTCAGTTAAAGCGTGATGTATCCAAATATGTCAGGACATGCCGCCCACTGGGGAAGCAAGTCAGGTTGTTGAGCCTGTTCTGTCTTGTCCTATTCCTGCTGTTAGCCAGCCATTTGGGCATTTGATCTTAGGCTGTGAAGTGGCACCAAAAGACTTGGAAGTTACACAGGCTGATGTGAAAAATCTGTCCCCTGCAGTTGTGATTGATTCTGTGTTTGCAGATCCTGAGGTTCCTGCTGTGTGTTTGGACGGTGAGAGGGACCTAAAAACACCTGATCCTGATGTTCCTGTCACATGGGGCAGGAAAAGAAAATATCACTTAACTCTGCTGGCCAGAATCTGTGCCTGTCACCAGTTGTTAAAGCCTCAGGTCCTCCAGCTGCTGGGGAAACTCTTTGTTCCAGCTGGCGCTGGGTAGTCGGCCCCAGTGGTTTAAGTGAGGATTGTCCTGTTTGGTTTTTTTTGTTTTTTTTGTAGATTGTTTGTTTTGTTTGCAATTTGTTCGGGTTTTGGTTTAGTTTGCCATTTTATCCTGCTTTTTGGATCACCCATTTTCTTTATTTGCTTCTCAGGGTTGCTGTGGATGGGTGGGGGTAAGTGGCGCTCCAATGGCAGGTTGAAGGTTATATGTGGATACTTTGCTTTTTTTTATTACTTTATCAGTACTTTTAAGTGATTCATTGTTTTTTTTAGATTGTGTTGCTTTAGTTTTTGCTTTGGTTTTGATTTTGAGTGTGGTGATCCCGTTGGGAGACCCCATTTTAAGGAGAGGGGGGGTTGACCCCTGGTGTCATCTTTGTTTGGCCTTGTGATTTACCTGTCTGCTCTGTCTCTGCAGGTGCTCATTAGGGCAGCTGGCGACACCTGAGGGCCCACAGGGTTGCCAGGTTATTAAAATCCGGGCTGTAGCTGTGGCAGTCTCTCTCCCTCCTCTGCTTGCTGCTGCTGCTGCTTGCAGCTCTCTGATTCTCCCTTCAGACACCAATTCTGGTTTGGTTTAGTTATGCTGCATCAGTTATTTACTTCACTTTCATGCTGACAACACCCACACACACACACACACTCTCTCCATTAATGCATCATGCACCTCACACTGATATCCACAATTTCCACACCCCATACTGTATATATTTAGTTACACCTTTAATTTGGTTTAATCTGGGTTACTTTGTTTAATAAACTTATCTTTTGGTAACTCCTTCACTCTCTCCCCCTCTAATTGCCTTCTGTCTGCCTTTCTGAATTCCTCCATCATTCCCTCTCTTCTTCCTTTGCATCTTTTATCCGCCGATGGAGTGAGGAGCTGTCTCCTGTGGAGAGCTGTGGCTCTTGGGAGAGAACAATGGGGATTGAAATCATTTCAGCAGTGCAGTACATAATTCATCATGGCCATGCTCATCATGCTCCAGTAAGACACCTCCCCTATGGTTCTCTGCTCCAGTGTTTAATTTCAAAGCATCTTCCCTCTATGTCTCAGTATATATTTGTGTTTTTACACACTTCTGACTGCGTGTATATTTCAATGATGTATTTTATAGATAAATGAACAGAAAAATACACACAGTAGCTGTTACACTTATGAACACCCTTGTATGTGTTTTTCTATTGAAATTTGTTTGCATCTGTTCAGTGTGGCTTTAATGTCAGTGTGTGAAGAGTGAGAAGAAGGGTAGAGACCGAGAAGGCAAACTGTGGAGAGCATGTGAAGTGAGGAGATGTGAGAAATGCTGCAGGAATCCATTCTTAGAGTCTCCTACATTAAATATTCCATCAGAAGCTGTTCTAGTTGCCATACTGCTGGGAACAGCTTCATCTGTAACACAGTGTAGGGTTTACAGGCCCACTGTGGACAGCTCTTAAGAGGTACAAAGAGCCATATGGTGAATTAAAACTATAATTATCCATCTCACTGCATGAATGAAACATTATTAAGGTGTATTTTAAGATATCTCTGTGTTCAGCATTTTCTTTGCTGGTATTGACAGAAATCTGTAAGCTTTCGGTGTGGCATTGTGCTGCTTGTTTTTCAGCTTTTTTCTATGGTTTACTTGTTGTTTTTAAATCTTTTCTTTTGTCACCCCTAACATATTTGCTGTCTCTCTCACTCAATCTCTCTTTTCTTTCTTTGGTGGTAAAAAGCTGTTGGAGAAGGGCAATTACATTTCATCTGCTACTTTTTTTTTTTCAGTTTTTGCAGTGCCACTAAAGTGACTCCTGGGATTTGGCTGCTTGGGGATGACAGTGTTTTGTTAGAACATCTAAGTGCATGAGATAAGAGGCGTCTCGTCAAGTTACTTCTCTACTTCGGCTTTTTTTTTCATGCTCTGTACCCAAAGTTTATCCCTCTTTACCCTAGCCACCTTCTTAATTTATCCCAGCCCTCCCTTGTTACATCAGCCCTGTCTTCCTCTCCTCTGAACCAGGCCTTGCCACTGACTCCCTCCTCTGTTGCTCAGCAAATACTTACTAGGCTGGACAACCACTCCCATAAAAAACAATATTAAATTACCCCAGTTTGCAATGATGCCACTTCCTTAAATAGCTTATGCTGTTTAAAAATATGAATAACTTACACTGCGATGCTTCTGTTTCAGCTGCTGAAAGTGTGTGCGAAGATGTCAGTGCATATTTAAGAAGGGAAATGTTTTGTGTAGCTGCGTCGCACCTGCAGCTGCAATCTGAGTGTTACCTTTTAAACAATGAGGGAGTGAATCTGGGTCAGAATCAGCCTCTGTGGTGCCATGTGTTTCCAGGGGAGATTTCACAAACCTCCTCTCTGCAACTGAAGAAATGAAAATGGGGACAACTCCAAGGAGATAATGAGCATCACAGTCTGTTTGTGTGTGTGTGTGTATGCATGACTGGTGTTATTTATGAAAATATTCTGTACTTCTAGTGACCTAACACAAAATTCCACTCCACTGATTCAAAGTAGCACCACAATAGATAGTTGCACAATATCTTGAAATACAAATATTGTAGAAAAAAATGAATGCAACAACAAATGCTGCTGCAACAATGAAAACCTTTGGAAATGTCACAGCTATCAGGCATATAATCTTCTGTGTATCTCAGTTGTACCAGTTTCAGCCTTGGATAGCATGAGGTGTCTGTATAAGGTGTGTGCAGAGAATCTGGTTAGCAGTTGGGAGCATGAGCCCCTCTCATTTGGATTCTGTCAGACTATTACCAAGGTATATGGAGAGGCTCTGTTCCATTAGAGCTACACAGCCAAGAGCCGGCGACTATAATTACACTCTTAGCCTCCCATCCAGAATAGAAAAAGCAGAGGGATGAGTGAAGTGACAGAACATGAGAGAAAAGGCAGGTTACAAAGCAGGGGAGACGGAACACATGGGGATTTCTGGTAAACCATGAGGAAAGATCAGAGTGGAAGAATTTTTTTTTTAAAAAGTTAATTAAAGGAATAGGTTGACATTTTGAGACATATATTTATTAAGATCAGTATCACTCTCATGTCTGTATGCTAGGTATGAAGCTACATCCAGCAGCTGGTTAGCTTAGGTTAAAGGGGATAGACCATGCACATCTCCATGTCCATATTTGTACTCTGGGGCTCGACTGTTCAAAAAACTCCTTATTTATCTTATACTGCTCCTGTCTCTTTAAAGCCCCCCTCCCAATGAGCCCACTCTGTTCTGATTGGTCAGCTTCTGGAAGCTGCCCCTTGGCAGACTTCTGGTGGCTCCAGAGGCTGCATAAACAAACAGTGTAGGGTGGATTTCACGTATTTTTCTCATTCTTTACTGAACTACATTTGTACCCGTTCAAGCCCTAATCCAATCTGAAATAAGAGAGTGGACAGCATGAACAACCCATGGGACAACCTTAGCAACAAAGACTACAGAACATCATCATGAGGAGGAAATAGAGGTAACAGGCTTTCTGACTGGCAGGGAGCATTTTTATATTCGTTCACCTCAAGTTTTGTAACTTCAAACACCATAAAAATAACAGAAAATCACAAAAAGCATGATATGTCCTCTTTAACATAAAGATCAAGGGGAAATACTATCCTGGCTCCTCTTTCCAGCACCTCTAAAGCTCAAATTAACACATTTTATAGTTGGACAGAATGAGGCTAGTTGCTTCCCCCCTTTTCCAGTTTCTTTAGGAGATAAGCTCACTAATTAACATGTTGTTTGTTTAATCGTTTTTTGTACATATTAAACAAAGGAGAATAAAAAGTGTAAAAAGTGTAAAAACAACAAAGTTGTCGACATACTTGCCTTTTAAGATATATGTTAATAATTAGTGAGCTTTATCTTTAGACAGAGCCATGCAAGCTAGCTTTTTCAACCGTTTCCAGCTTTTATGCTAGCTAAGCTAACTAGATGCTGTCTATAGCTTCATATTTAGCTTACAATTATGGATTTTCTCATCGAATTCTTTAAGTGAACAAGCACCCTTTCCCAAATGTTAAACTATTACATTAAGAGACTTGTCACAGTTAAAATGACTGCAGAGCTTTGAGGCATTTGATAACATGGCACTATCACAGTGTCTTAATACATCATAAGACCTTCAGGTTTTATCTGTAAAAGGGGTTCTCATGAAAAATGTATCCATTATTAGGTAATGAGACAGGCTGGGACTCATGGGCAAACTTGCCTCCCATAAATTTGAAAGCTATATATGGAATGGCTGATCAGCAAGCAGTAAGGGCCCTTCACAGCTGAGAGGTCACACAGCCAGGAGGTGTCAGGACAATTGTTGGAACAGACCTACTCTGCACAGCAGCGGCGCCAGCGCAATCTCTACCACGGTGGCCTCTCTGACAGGAGGTCTCTGTTAAGGTTAACTAGATTCAGATCAACTAGCTGCTTCAGGGCCCATCTCTAACCAATGCACCCAACCTGAGACAGGAATGAATTTGAGAGATTTTCTTCTCTGTCACAAGAGTGTTAGCTCTTTTCTCTATCCCTGATATGCTGCAATTATCTTTTCTTCATTCCATTGTTGCAAAACCCCTGTTTTCACACTGTTTTCTTTTCCGTGTTTATCGAGGCTGCTCAGTCCCTCTCTAAATTTAGGTTTTTGTTCAAAGTAGTCATGCTTCAGGGAAGCGTGTATCTTTAGTTGTGTATACAGCCTTTCATTCCACACTGCATCTCTGCATTGAATAAAATTTCCAGACTCTCCTCCATTTCCATCTTTCTCTGTGGCTCAGGTGGTAGATGGACTCTTTGGACCCTGCTGTTATTATTTTTGGGCTACTAATGGCCCATTGTGGATAGGAAGGTGCTTATTAAAAACTAATAGGTAGCTATGATATCCAGGGGCATTACTGCATGAGGTCTTAGGAGAGCAGTGTGCACATACTGTAATGTAAAACTATGTCATATATCTTATTGTTCTTTTCTTTATACTGTGATTTGTCTTCTAAACGCATATGCCTCCTACATGATGTTACCTACTGTAAGTCTCATAAAGGGCATTTCTATGTAATCTAATCTTTTTAGCATATGGAGCTGGCTCCACTTGGACTTCAACTTAGAGTGATTTTATGTATAACCCCCTGAGGTAACACAGCACCTTCTCTCAGTATCACCACCCACACCTTCAAGTGATACCTTTTTATAAAAAAGCAAACTGCAACAGCAAATAAGTTTTCCTGGAAACATAATGCAACATAATGATAAAATGTTACAGTATTTGGCAAGATCCAAAAATATTGATACTGAACATATGAGTGAAATGTTCAGAGGCAATGTAGTTCTTTTTTTCACCAAAATATCCAATGGTGCAGTACAATATCTGCTAGAAACTACAGTAGTAGAAACTATAGCAATATTAAACTTTTTATGGTTGTGTTTAGGCACTGGCAACAACGACTTGAAGCATAACATTAGCATTTATTAACATTTAAACAAAACAATGATCTTTCACCAACCTTAACCAAAGTGCTTTTGTTGCCTAAGCAGGACTCAGGATGTGAGCCCCAGTCTCTGGTGTCTGGAGTACTGGGCCTTATACCTCCACCATTCACCCCAACCCCCTCCCTCCAGAGCAATATATTAATGTAGTTCATTCAAAAAAACATTGCCTATGAATGTAATTCAGGCAGCAATTACATTTGCAAACACAATGTAATTGGGAAAACAATTTAGTTGTATATCAACGTAATTTCTAGGAGACAGAGTTGATAGCCAAAAGGGGAAAAGGTGAAATTGCCTCTCTCTACGAAAGGTTCTTCAGTCTGTATATACTGTGTTACATTTTTCACTTGGCTACATACAGCTTTCTTATTGTAATCAAACTGTAAACTATAAGTTGGTCTGATGTGGATCAAGACCACCTACTGTGGTCAAATGTTGCCCTGTTCCTTTACAAAGCACTCTCTTGGCATTTTATATTGGGCGGCCAGGCCGGGACCAATATTTACTTTGGGGTGTGGCACAGAAATGGTCACTCAATAGACACTATTTCAGGCCATTCATGCACTCATTCTGCAATGGTAACAACTAAATGAGCACTAAGCTCACAAATACATGATTAGTAATCATCTTAGCAATCATCTTTTTGATTAATTCTCAGTGGAGAGGCTCTGAACTAGCTGTGTGTTGTGGCCAATGGGATGGCCAGGCTTTAGTCTATAGTGGCCATGGCAACCACTGGCAAATCCATGACTCCGCCATTGTGTCTTGAGTCAAATTGATCTGAAGATTTTTCTTAAAAGCACTATGTCTTTGTTAGAAAATCTGACTTGGTTTAAGTGATCCTACTTCTTTCTCTTGAGGTAAAACGGCAATATTTTTAGAGCTATGAGTGATATGCCTCCCTTTTAGCTCATGCTTTTCTCTCTGCAAGTCGGAGATCTGCCATTACTAATTCATGGCATCCAAGGGAATCATTCCCAAACTACAAAGACAAAGTGTGAGTGGAAATAGCTATGCTTTGCCTTGAACAGAGGTAAAAAGGAGACCTCACATAACCATGCCATCAGTATCCAACTGCAGAAACACACACTAAATGTTCAAAACAGGTGTAAAAAATAATTAAATAGCTAGATATTATGTGAAGCAAGTGTCTTCCTAGTCTAATTATGACACAGGAAAATTAAATTATTGTGGTCGCAACACTGAGCACTTAGCCTGCATGCCATCCTTCTATTTGTGTATCATCTGCATCAAAGTAATGAGTCATAGCCAAACTGTAACATTTTCTTACACAGAGATTTGATGAGGCAGTTTTTAAAGAAACAAAGGAGAAATCTTGACATCCAAATGAAAATGGATAGATCTGCAATCAACCCTAACTATTCCATGCATTTAATTGCTCAGTTATCTAAAGAAAAGGGGGAAAAAGCAGTGATTGGCTGCAGGAAAGGCATAAAACATTTGGCTGCCTCAAGAAGGTTTTATTTCCATCCAATATCTTTTAAATGTGATAGGCTTAAAAATCAACTTGCCAGTATTGCTACAACATAAACTACCCTAGTAACTGCCTTAAATCTTTGTCTTTTCCCTCTATGACTTCCATTACCTCCAGTGGTATATGTATGTTAAAAGGAACTACTTACAATCCACATGTAGGAGGAAAGCTGTGAAACACTCTGCTCTCCTCCTGACCTACATACAGCACACATCTGCCTCAACATGGATACTCAGCAGCAGGAACTGCTGTAACACCTTCTCTCATCACCATGTATATGATTGTGAGGTTCAAATTCATTTTAAACAGATCATCTTTTAATTATCTCATTCTTACAATGGCTTGGTTTACAACCATGGTATTTTTTTTTTCTTATGACCAAGAGAAGAACATGTTGTATTGTTGCTTTACAGTATTTATGGACAAGGCTGAAATTATTGGTACCGTTGCATTTTATTTAAATAATGCACCATTCACCCTGAACAGTGTTAAAATTAAGATATTTTATTATCAGTAGATGTCTGTTTGGTTTGCAGTGGAACAAAAAAAAGTTGTGAAAATAACAGATTTCATGCTTATTCTACATTCTCAAATAGCCTGTACAAAATTATCGGTACACTTTAGAAGGTGTAAGAAATAATTGATTTGTGGTGATACTTTAAGCAGACTATTGTGTTTTAATTAGTATCACATTCATGCAGCCAGTATAAAAGGAGAAAATTACTCACTCTGCTGTTTTGTGCCACTGTGTGCATCACATTAAACATGGAAAACAGAAGGAAAACTAGAGAGTGGTCTGAAGACATTAGAAAAAAGGTAATATCCAAGCATGGTCAAGGTAAAGGTTACAAGACCATCTCCAAAGAGCTTGATGTTCCTGTGACCACTGTTGCAAATATTAAGAAGTTTAAAGCCCATGGAACTGTAGCCAACCTCTCTGGCTGTGGTCACAAGAGGAAAATTGGCCCGAGATTGAACAGAAGGATTGCTCGAATGGTCAAGAAAGAACTAAGGAAAACTTCAATACAGATCCAAGCTGATCTTCAAGTTCAAGGTACAATAGTTTCAAGTCACACCATCCATCACTGTCTGAATGAAAATGGGCTCCATGGTAGAAGACCCATTAAGACCCCACTTCTAAGAGGGAGACACAAAAAAGCCAGACTGGACTTTGCCAAAAAGCATGTTGACAAGCCACAGTCCTTCTGGGAGAATGTGCTTTGGACAGATGAAACAAAATTAGAGCCTTTTGGTAAATCACACCAACCCTATGTTTACAGAAGAAAAAAATGAAGCCTTCAAAGAAAAGAACACCGTGCCTACTGTGAAACATGGAGGAGGCTCAGTGATGTTTTGGGATTGCTTTGCTGCCTCAGGCACAGCGTGCCTTGAATCTGTGCAGGGCACAATGAAATCAGAAGACTATCAAGGCATTTTGGAGTGAAACACACAGCCCAGTGTCAGAAGGCTGTGTCTTAGTCGCAGGTCATGGGTCTTCCAGCAGGATAATGACCCCAAACATACATCAAAAGGCAACCAAGACTGGATGAGAAGAAAACATTGGACCATTCTGAATTGGCCAGCTTTAAGTCCTGATCTGAATCCGATTGAACATCTGTGGAAAGAGCTGAAACTTGCAGTTGGGAGACGGCTCCCATCAAACCTGAGAGAAGTGGAGCAGTTTGCTCAAGAAGAGTGGGCCGAACTACCAGTGGAGAAGTGGAGAAACCTTATTCAGAAATACAGAAAGTGCTTGACTGCAGTTATTGCCTCCAAAGGCTGTGCTATAAAATATTAAGTTAAGGGTACTAATATTTTTGGCCATGCCATTTTCATTTGTTGTATTGTTTTAAATTATATGCTAAGTTGTAAATCAAAAGCAAAGTTTCAGTCATATTCAATGTGAAATAAAGAATGATAAATACCATATACTTCTGTCAGTTTCAGCTTAATACGGAGAAAATTTAGTTTTTTTAAAAAAAATGGGAGGGTACCAATATATTCAGCCACATCTGTACATTACACGTATGCAAAGCCTGCTTGTTCTTCATCAAGTGAGGATTACAAAGGCATTTAGGGCAGACATTCTCAACCAGTGGGCCGAGCCTCAGAGTGCCATCTAGTGGGCCACGGAGGCAGTGGTGCTGCTAAATGGTTAAAATTGAGTGAGTGAGTGAGTGATGAAGTTTCACCACTGGTTGGCCAGCCCAGTGTTGGAGTTTCCTCATTGGCCGTTACTCTTTCAAAATGAATAGGCGTGAGATGATGGAAGCGACGCAGTGACTGTCTCCGTGACTTTCTGCTCCGAGCTCTGACGCTCTCAGCTCCGATGCTAAATGCAGTAAAGTCGGCTAAACTCCTCTTTAAACAGACGCGTACCAGCATCTCTGCGTCTCCTCCTCTACCATCCAATGTCTCGACAGGCAGGAGAGACGCTCCGTGGTGCATTTGGATTTTATGACTGAAATAATACCAGGACGCAAGCTTTGTATTTCTCTGACATTTACAACATGGTAAAACATGAGACTCATATAACTGTTATATCATTTTAGTGTGGGACAGCTGCTCTGCAGATGCGCTTGATTTGACAGTTACTGCAGTAACTGGGCGGAGATAAGCTGCCTGAATTTGCGCCCAAAATGCTGATGTCAAAACTTTCATTTATAATTTCTACCGCAGATGCAGAAAAAAGGTGCATATAGAAGCATGAGAGACAGTGCACAGTTAAAATGAGAGACATCTGCAGAGTTAAACAGATGAAAGAGCAGGGGGAGTTAACAATAATTAGAATAGTTATAATTAGAAGTAAAATCAGTTCCCTCTCAAATCAAATATCACAAGATATGAGTGGAAAGTATGGTTGTTGCAACTGCATTTATAACCTTTTTTTTTTGACTCAAACATAGCTTAACTATGTCATGTGATATGCTACACCGGGACCCCTACAGAAAATTGCGAATGAACATTTAATATCCAGGAATTCACATTATAGACACTACCACTGACTATCCCTGTAACACATTGGCCACGATTTCACACATTGACCATAAACGGTCGGTCCACCCATATACTAGGTTTTGACCTAGTCTTTGTTTTTGGTAATTTACAAAACTGGTTATTTTTTGTATCTAAATGTGCTCAAGAATTCACGTAAATGAAAAACGTCAGATTAAAATGCATAATTTCAATGACCAGTTACATTTTAATATCACCACGCCAATCACAACACATCATTAGGTAGAGACAAATGTATTTTGCCACTGTTAGCTAGCTAGCGTTCTCTGTGGATCCTGCTTCAGAAAACATGTCTCTATCCACTGTGTTGGAAAATAAACTGATGGAACTATCAGCAGACAGCAGCCTGAAGCTTCAGCTCACACAAGTTAACCTTTCTGGATACTGGCTGCCAGTCAGTATCCCTCTCTGTCAAAACAGGCTATCAAATTTCTGTTGCTTTTCACCACCACCTATTTACTGAGTTTCCATTGTGACTGTCACAAAATCAAAGGCAAGGAACAAACAACAACAACAAAGCTACTTGGAATGCTACTCTGCACGTCAGCTTCTCAGTCATCCCACCACAACTTTTTTGTCATGTTATGTTTATTTATGTATTTATGTATGTATTTATTTATCTATTTATTTAAATCAGAACCCCTGATTTAGGGGAAATGCTAAAGAATAGCTGTTACATGCACGAGACTTCAATTCACATAAAAAATACACTTTTTTACAGCAAACAAGTCACACTGCATGGTGGAGTTTGAAAACGGTCCACTGTTCCTACTGTGAAAGGATGACTTTAAGGGAAATGCAACATTAAATTAAAATGCATTTACATTGGGAGATTTTTTTCTTCTTTATTATGAATTTTAAGCTATTTTATTTAACTACACATAAATTGTATACTGTACAGTGTACTATACTGACAATATTATACATTTATACATTACTAAATTGTTAATACATTCACAACATAAACTTCATGCTCAGTGTTTCCTGTTTGGTGTCTGTGTAACCTTCATTTTACTTTTTATATTCTTTGCTTGCCTGCCTCCTGCATCTAAATTCTCTTCACACTATAAAAATACTTAATTGATTATTTTGTAATCACCCGGTAACATGCCACCATAAAATCTTGTGTTCGACATGTATGTATGCATTTTACTGCAAATTGATTCCTTCACTCAGAGTGTTGGTTTAAAGGAGACTTATCGTGCTTTTTGTGATTTTGTGGTCAAAGGTCCAAAACTTGAGGTGAATGGGTGTAAAAAAAAGTCCCCTGTAAGTCAAGAGAAAGGGCTTCAGCCTATCCTGAATGCTCCTTTTGCAAAGGTACCTCTACTTCCTCCTTCATGTGGATGTCTGATTGTTCGCCCATGCCCACAAACAGCCATCCGTTCCGTAGTCTTTGTTGCTAAGGTCATTTTTACCAGTTGTTCGCGTTGTCCACTAGCATATTTCAGATCGGATTCGAGCTCAAACATGTACAAATGTATTTGAGAAATTTCTATTTTGAGTAAAGAACGAGAAAAAGAAATGTAGCCTAATACTTATACTACTGTTTGTCTACATAGCCTCCAGGACCACCGGAAGTCTGCCGACAGCCAGTCACTACAGAGTGGGCTCATCAGGAGGAGGAGCTTAAAGAAACAAGAGCTAAAACGGCCTGTTTCAGACAGAGGCTGAACTGAGGGGCTGCATAAAGAGCCAGTATAAGGTAAATAAGGAACTGTAAATCATGTAAAGATGTCCCAGTAGAGCCCCAAAATAAAAAAATATATAGTTTTACCATGTTGTAAATGTCAGAGAAATACAAATATGGTTTTCTTTTACTCGTTTTCAAAAGGTACAATAAAGACTGTGGCAGGTATGCCTGGGCCATGAGCTTTGTGCTACATACCTATTCAGTTCAGCTTCCAATCAATCTTGGAATGAAATGGCTAGTACCAATGCACAATAGATGTAAGATAAATGGATCACAGAAAATCAAATTGGGGGATTCGTACAATGGCAGCATAAATACCTATGGGAATACATATGTGAGAATGCTCTTCATTGATTACAACTCTGCATTCAGTTCCATCATTCCCTCAAAATTTGTCTCTAAGCTCATTGATCTTGGGCTGGAGACCTCCCTCTGCAGCTTCCTGATGGGCAGGCCCTAGTTGGTGATAATCAGGAGCCACACCTCCTCCTCGTTGATCCTCAGCACGGGCGTACCACAGGGCTGTGTGCTCAGCCCCCTTCTGTATTCCCTGTTCACTTATGACTGTGCTGCCAAGCACAGCTCCAATGTTATCATTAAGTTTACTAACGATATGACCATCCTGGGCCTCATCACGGACAACGATGAGACGGTCTACAGAGAGGAGGTGAAGACACTAACCAGCTGCTGCCAGGACAACAAACTCTCTCTCAACATCAGTAAAACTAAAGAGATGATCTGGGACTACAGGAGACAGCAGCGGGGTGGACCCCATCCACACTGGTGATGCTGAGGTTGAAAGGGTCAGCAGCTTCAAGTTCCTTAGTGTGCACATCACTGAGGACCTCTCCTGGTCACTAAACATGGACACCATGGTCAGGAAGTTCGCCAGCAGCTCTTTTTCCTGAGGAGACTGAGGAAGTTTAGCATGAAAGCCAGCATCCTCACAAACTTCTACAGGTGCACCATTGAGAGCTTGCTAACAGGCTGCATCATGGTCTGGTACAGGACCTGCTCTGCCCACAGCCACATATCATTACAGAGTGGTGGAGGCGGCACAGCACATCACCAGCAACAGACTCCCTGCTATTCAGGATATCTTCCACCCGCAGTGCCTGTGGAAAGCACACAGCATCATCAAGGACCACAGCCACCCACCACACAGACTGTTCTCCTTGTTACCGTCTGGCAGACGATACATGAGCATGGCCACACGTATCACCAGGCCATCAGGCTTCTCAACTCATGTATCTGAATACTCCACATTGCATATTTGCTTACCTGCTTGTCTGCACTGTCTACTGTTTACTGCACTGCTTACATAAAAAATTCACTATCAACCATGACTGCTGCTATTGAACCAGGACTAGGACTGCTACATACCCAATGTGCAATACTGTTGTATGAACTCATCACTTATTGCTGAGCTGACCTGTTTTCTCATCCAACACATTTCATTGTACCATTGACCTACATATGACTAATAAAACTGAACTGAACTAAATTTTGCAATCTAATCTAATCTCATTACACTGTCTTAAATAGATGTGACAGAAATCCAAATATATAGGGTCATTATGCCATAGATTCAAAGTCTGTTCCAAGAAAACAATAGCCAAGAGTTTTAATAACACAATCTGACAGTATATTAAATCCTTGTAGCTTTAATGCTATTACATTGTCCTGTGCAATTGCGTCCAAGTTTGCAATTATCTTTTGATCAGCAGAGAGAGCTTATTAGAGGTGTTATAGATTACACACCTGTCTCAGGGTATCAGATAATCCCCCAACTCTAAAGCATTAATTTATTTATTTTCTAATTCAATCAGATATCAGAATAATGTTGTATTTTCTTGTTACAGAGTGAAATGTAAAGTTCACTTCTTGTGTTTCATCACATCGTACATTTTCTCTTGTCTGTTGTAGTTTCACCTCACACAAACTCTCAGGCTCAGCATTCCCTTTCTTTTATTTCCTCTGCAACTTTAACTATCTTTCTTCCTTTACCGCCTAACTTGTGCTTGATATGCAAAAAGCAATAAACATTCTTTTTACTGTTGATCCCTGGATGTGTCTTATGCAGTAGATTTCCGAGCAGTATATGCATAATTTCCTTCCCAGAGTCACCTTCTTCATTTACTGTTACTTGAACGCTGCACACCAACAGAAAAACATCCCTAAAAGAACATGAAACATCAGCTGTGACAGTCATTTGCTTCACATTCATCCAGTGGCAACACCGCTAGAATTTAAACATGTTTCTTCTTTAGAAATAAATGGAACAGTTCAAATAAGATTATAAGGCAGCTGTGGGTGTTTTTGTGCAGAACAGAAATAACTCAGGAAGAGGTACATTTTGAAATGTGCTGTTCACAGATTACAAGAAAACATCATAAAATATCATCAAAACCGTATTATTTCCAAATTAGTCTACAACAACTTCCAAAAGAACTTAATTAGGGGAAGAACTGTTGTCTAAGAAACCTAAAATGAAACTTGTGGAGATTTCAATAATCACCATTTTAGATTTTAGTTGTTAAAGGGGAACTTGACCTATTTTACACATAAGAGCCTGTTTATAGTCATAGTGAGTGGTGTTTAGCCTGTGAAAACAGTTGAATATGTATAATGTCTTCTTTGGCTCTGGTGGAGCTTTGTCAAATTTGAGAAAAGCCAAGATAGAGCCTGATAATGTCATCAATTATCTAAACTTGGTCTTGGAGACCAAACATTTTCAATAGAAAAACTGGAAGTCTGGAGTTTGAAAGACATTTAAGAGGGGATCTAACAAAAAGATATTATTGGTTGCATTATGGGATCCTGTTTTTGGACCTTGACCCAAGCCCCAAGGAAGTGTGCTTGGCTTTGAAGCCAATTTGACATAGTGGCCAAATCATGTAATTACAACCTCTGGGACCCAAAAAGCATTTATCCCGCACACAATCATTGGAAAATGAGCGGCTATAAAATGATGGATAATTTTTTAAGCCTCATAACATGCACGAAATGACTCGTTGCACTCAGCTCTCTCTCTGGTGTGCATGCTCTATGGGTGCTGCTTGAATTTGTATACCCAGAGTTAACCCCGGTTTTTCAGCAAATTTCTGTTTCGCTACTTTCTTTACCAGAGGACAATTTTTTTTCATAGAGAGCACATGTTATGGACAAAAATATCCCATAGCCTTCATTTACATCTTCCACATAGACTTTATTCCAATCTTGATTCATTAGTTCTTCTTTAAAGGCATACTATGCAGGATTTGTCGGTTGCTGTTTGTAACATTCAAAGTTGGCCCCTCCCCGGCTCAATGACACCAGATCCATCCCTACATCCCCAAATGTATCAATGCATGATCCTGGTGTTCTATAAACACAACTTATAAACATATCTTTTGATTTCTCAATCTCAATTTCTACAATGATACAGTCCATAACATTGTCTATAGCAAGTGACATACTACTCACAAATTTACTTTTATAATTTTATCAATGTATAAAGCAATTCCTCCACCCTTTTTTTAAAAATCCTATTAATAAAAATCCTCTCATATCCCTCATTTTTGACCATAGCAGCTTGATCTTCGTAGAACCAAGTCTCAGAGATCGCTTTTACAGTAAATTTCTTGTCATGTTGTCTTAAACAATGTTGGATCTTTGAAAAGTTTGTATTGAAGCTCCTGCTATTGAAATGTCTTATTGATGTCACTCCATCTATTTTCACATTTTTAATAAACTGTTCTTCAGTGTAGTATTCACTGAAGATTATGCATGTTGTGGTAAAAATGATTCTCAGGATCAATATCTCTCTCCGTATCTTATAATTTATGCTCTGTGTAGTCAAAAGTTTTCAGTCCTAGACTTTCATATCTCGTATGCTTTTTGGTTGCCAATCATACTCTTCAGATGGTGATAAATAACATCTGTCAAAACTTTTCATTTATTTAATGTCTGTTTTTTTTTATATTTCATATTAATGTATATAGTACATAATAGAAATGCACAGGAGAGAAATGATGGATGTGCTGTATATGATCAAGCTGTATCATATTCCCAACAGTAACTGTGTTTGCGTTCTTTCATTGTGATGTTTGATAGGGAGTGACAGTAGGAAGGTTCGCCTTGTCCCACTACTGAATAGGAGACTACTGCAAATACTATACTACATGCAATCACTGTGTTTACCGTCTTTCACTCACTGTGATAAAGGTTTGCAATAGAAATGGCTTTGCAGGATGTCTGTTATTGAAAAGGAGCAGATAACTGAGTCTCCAACTTCCTTAGACTCCCTTGTCTTCACTATCAACAATCTCGACTGACATCAGAAAGTTGTGGGAGCCCATGGCAGCTTTAGTACGTGCATAAGTTCCAAAGCTACTTAGGCTACTAAATGGTAAATCCGCCTCAAACAACATGATCACTTTCAGGTTTGTTAAGATTCTTGTAAAAATCAAACATGTATTACAGTATGTATGGCCTGAACTGGCCTGACTCTCAGTTCAGAAGCAAGAGATTTAAATCTCTTTACAAGATAATGTGTTTTGACCGACAAAGGTGCCCTGCCTTATCTCTGGTAGGAAAGTGCAGACAGTCCGCAGTCTTTAAAAGCAGTTTTCAAAGGTCACATCATTGTGCATATGTGTGTGTGGTTTAGAAAAAGAATCAGGGTAAATTGGAGGTCAAATTGGAGTCAGGAAAGAGGATTACAGGATTCATCGGAAAAAAATGGAGAGTTCCAACTTTAAAAGGAAGATCTTTCCACTGAGGTAGGATGCTAAAAGCGTTAGGGCTAGTCCAGATTAATCAACATGGTTTTGAAATCTTATTAGTGGAGTTTGAGAGATCTGTCTGTGTGACGGATACAATCAAACAATCTATTCGCGTAAAACGTGTAACAGTATATCTGATCTGCATGTGTCATTAGTCCATTTTGATTTTACTAATTCAATGCGATGCAACATAAAGGTACATCTTTCATTCTTCTCCTGTGTTTCATGGAAGCAGTTCTCTCCATCACTCTCCTCACGTGTTGTTTACAGTGTTTCCTGGAGAAATGTGGCCTGACAGTTGAAATGATCCAGGTAAAGCAGGAGCGTCCTTGGACTATGCCTGCAGGGAATTCTAATAAGATGAAAAATGCCAGAAGTGCAAGGGCTTTCAGACAGCCTGCGAAGGAAATATGCAAAAATAAAAAAGCCAACAATTTATCCACAGCATGAATTACCAGCTATTGTTAGCTTGGACTGCCTTTGTGTAGGCACACACTGGACTGGAATAAATGATAATTTATCCTTATTGTAACAGGAACAATTTTTTTTGGCTATCTTTCCATTAAGCTTTTCCCCTCTGCTAAAATATTCATACATCATCAATGAAACACAAAAGTGTTCAACGTGAAGATACATGCGAATTAACAGGCCAAAGTCCTCATAGTATCTGATATAAGATGTGTTGAAATAAAAGCTGTAAATAGATACAGACAATGACACAGTAACCTACTAATCCCGTAGCACACATCCTGGGTATCTCACACACTGACACACTAGCATGCACACACAACCATGCAACAGTGGTCATCCCCAGATAAATGGGCAGAGAGATGTGGTGTGACAGGCCATTGAGCCCTCTACAGCTTTAATGAGGCCTGCAGCCAGCAGGGACTGACTGGAGTAGGTATACCAGTATGTTTCCATTACTACTGTACAACAGCAGCAGCTGAAGATCCTATAGAAATGACAGGACACATAAGGCCCAGTGCACAGACTGGGCCATATGTGTCACTGTGGAAGCACTTACTGGAGCTCTGGGGTCTGGAAAACAAATAAAGCTGCCTGGACACAGAAAGAGGAGATGAGATGTTATCAACTTCCTTCCTAGAAGATGCATAGTACTTCCGTAGAAAATGTAATTAGAAGCTGTATTTGAGATATATTTAACTGTTAAAAGGCATACTGCTCTGACAGAGATACAGAAAATTTTAGAAAAATTGCAATTTTGATGTTTGGTCATTTATCTTACATCCTTTGTGTATTAGTACTAGACATTTCATTCCAAGATTCATGGAAGCTGAACTGAACAGGTATCACAAAGCTCATGGCGCAGGCATACCTGCCACAGTATTTACTGTACCTTTTGTAAACAACAACAAAAAAATGTAAAAGTGGACATATCATGCACTTTTCCAGGTCTATATTTTTTGTTTCTGGGGCTCTACCGGAATATCTTTGCATGATTTACAGTTAAAAACACTCCTTATTTATCTTATACTGTACCTTTATGCAGCCCCTCAGTTCAGCCTCTGTCTGAAACAGGTCGTTTTAGCACCTGTCTCTTTAAGGCCCCCCTCCCGATGAGGCCACTCTGTTCTGATTGGTTTGCTTCGAGAAGCTGCCCGTTGGCAGACTTCCTGCGGATCACCCCTACATCCGAACATGTTCAAGCCTGATTCCAATCAAGATAACAAACAATCTGATGTCATCACGAGGAGGAAGTAGAGGTAACTTTGCAAAGAAGCATTCAGGGCAGGATGAAGCCCTGGCTTTTGACTTGCAGGGAGCATTTTTACATACATTACATACATACATTCATTTCAAGTTTTGGACATTTGACCAAGTTTAACATGGACATCCGATATCATGACATTATAAAAATAACAGAAAATCATAAAAAGCATGCTACGTGTCCTTTAATATCCTGTCATTTTCAAAGGAAAAGCACACTGACAGGCTTGACATATTCAAAAGAGGAGACAGGTGAACTTCTCCTGCACAGAATTCAGTTGGGTGCTCTGCTTTAAAAACAGGAAACAGCAGTGTTTGTTTTTTCCAAAACAAAGTCAGAAAAATGATGACACTCCAGAGGTCAAAAAACAGCAAAAGAATCATCGATCTTTTGGGTTAATTTATTTATAGGCTGACAAATCTGCTGATGCACTTGTACAGTATGACAACTTTGAGCTTGTTATTTAATTCTTTTTTAAATTTCTCTTTATATCTTTCTCCTTTTCTTTTTCATTTATAGTTTTTTTTATACATATTTGTTTAATTTATTTATACCTATTTATTTATTAATTCTTTCTTCCTTTCATTCTTTCATTTTTTTCTTTTTCCCCCTTTTTTTGTATGAGTGGTCTCCTTGCAGGTGTACAAGGTGCAATAGCTTTCTGTTGAAACTGTTTTAAAAACAGAGTTCAATGCTGTCATACAGTCTCTGTTAAAGGCCTCATGCCAAAACATGCCACCAGATTTGC
This sequence comes from Thunnus thynnus, assembly GCF_963924715.1. Classification (NCBI taxonomy): domain Eukaryota; kingdom Metazoa; phylum Chordata; class Actinopteri; order Scombriformes; family Scombridae; genus Thunnus; species Thunnus thynnus. Next base: position 8,854,854 of record NC_089535.1, read on the forward strand.
CAGCCTATAAACTGTAAATAATTTAACCCAAAATATCAACACATGAGGTGATTCTTCTGCTTTATTTTATTTATTGTTTTTTACCTCTGCCTTTTTTTCCCTGACATTCCAGTACAAACAGGTTCTACATATTTTGTGTGGGGGGATGAAAAATGCAACTAGACTCCCCATTTTTGCTTTTTAAAGATTATGCCTCTGTGTTTTCATCATCAACATTATCAGTGTACCAATATATTCATTGTATTCAAAGCGTGTCACATTCAATTTGTCATCTCATGCTGTTCTACGTGCACGTGAATTGAATGTGAGTAAAAAATATGGAAATCCACCCAGGCAGTTCTCACTTCATTTTTGTGGTCCAGTATAGATTTGGACATCACAATAGGGCCACAGGGCACAACCCATCCACCATGTCATTATTCTTTTATTCCCAGAGTAGAGACTCCTTTTTGTCATTTCCCCTGGGCTGAGCTGAGTCCATTTGAAGAACCCATGGGCCTCCAGACCTGAGTACCCGGAGGGAAAGAGATGAGCAGAATAAAAAAAGGAGAAGTAACACAGCAAAACAGGGGGTTAGACAGAGAGAATAGCAGAAAATGTAGGAGGACTAACAATAGATGTGGATCTGAGAGTGGCACAGGTGGAGAACATTTCAGTGTGTGAGTGAGACTGTGAAAATTAGGAATTGTAGAATCGGTAGAAAATTATTACACACTGTTCTTTAGCTTTGCACCATTGTTGTTGATAAATGCTTTGCAAAACCATGAACAAGGAAACCGACATCAGAAAAGCTGCAGATGTCTCAGAATCAGATTTAAGCATGTTAAAATACTGTATGTAAAATGCTACAGATATACAACACATTTTAAAAATCTGTCATAATGTAGAAATGTGCGCTTGCATATCTACTTCATTTTGCACATCTGTCAAATAATTCATTCATAAATACACTGTATAAGTTATATAATGTGCACATAATATGCAATATTTACATTATTTATTATGTATATAATTTTCAAAATGTTCAAGTGCTGTTACTTCTTGTGCTAGTACTCTCTGATTGTCTTATATCACATTCACAGTTGCTGCAATGACCCATTTTCTATACGGAGATCATTAAAGTTTCATGTGAATCCAGCGAAAGGGGAATAAAAACATAACACGGCTTAAGATTTTAACAGTGCATCTTTGGACCCAGAATAAAACATCACAGGATGAATTTTATAAAACAAAGAATAAATAGACAAAAAAACAAGTGAATCACTGGGGATAGAGTGTTGTGTGTTTGTTGGAGGGTATGTGTGGCTAGTGGGGTGTACGACAGAGTATGAATAAGTATGAAAGTATCTATAATCACGTAAAACAAAATTCAAAAACATTATATGTTCAAAATGAGAAATCACATGAGAGGTTATTCATATTTTATTTTCATTTAAACATGTTAGTTTGCTTATTTATATGTTTTTGTGTATGGATTACCAGAAGATGCATGTTTTGTAAAATAGCAGTGTCTTGTAATCCCATGTAGGGTAGGCCCGATGTCTGGCATGACACAGAAATAAAAATACAACTAACTATCAGGGTGAGGCTGTTATTATCAACAAATCCAATTAAAAGATAAAAATCAAAAATGTGTTTGTTGATCACTTAATATTTTATGACTCTCAGCTTGTCTGTGGCACTCAGCCCCGAGCCCATTGGTTCCAAATGAGGGAAGAGGGAAATATTACAGTTTTTTCTTGATTGCTCAGACACTTTCTTGAAATTATGCTCCATTTCCTAAAACTCTAAACACAAGTGCATAATGGCGCACTCATCTTCACAAACTTCACAAACTTGTCAAAAGCAAACTCTCCACTCAAAACCATGTAGTCTCACATCTAAACCAGACTTTGCCTTCAGACATCATACAAAAGCCATCAAATACACAAAAACTATGAAAATAGCCATTACACACGGATGTGATCAATTCAAAACACTACTGTAAAAACCTGTTACTGTAATGAATAATGGCACTTATGGTTTTCCCCAAGAACAACCTCTTTACATAATGGACACAATATAAAGACACAACACATGTATACATTTTCAAAAATTTTAATTCCTTAATGTATTGTAGTAAAATAAACTGAAATTGAGTGAAAAAGTAAATGTACTGTGAAAACATGCAACTGATTAAGAATACAGTAAAATAATTTTTATGTATTTACCAATATAAACCAATGAAAAAAAAACCAATTTGAACATAAAGAAAGAAATCACATTTATTCTGCCTCAGGTCTTTGTGGATCCATTGTTCCAAAACAAGTGAGCTGACCCATGACCCTGTTATCTATCTATCCCGAGGTTCTGATTGGTGTGTGAACAATTTTGACTCTTAATGTTTCCACTCGGAGAATTGTGTGTTAATTGGGTTGCGGCTGTGATGACTTGAGTTAATGATATCGAATATCAGTGCTTTCTAAATGAGCACATGAGTGAAAACAGGGGAATAGTGTTGATAGTTTTGGGGAAATGGGTCTGTTTTTTGGTAGATGGCGTCATGGTTTGGGATTTTTAGTTAATAGGTCCAGTTATAGTGTGTAAGCGATCGATGTGCATCCAACTGAAGTAACAAGAAGAAAAACACACTTTAAGGCAGTAGGATGGTATAAGTGGGATTCACTTACATAAACTATAACACCCATGTTCAGTGTTATGAAGGAACATGTTAATAGGGTGCAATGATGTGCCTCATAGACGATGAAGCCCTGTGGCACAGAGGATCATGTTTTGGCCTCACAGACAAAACGTGTTAGTAGTATCAATTAATTGCTGACCATGTTGATGTTTTCATTTGGAAATTTTTTGTCTGTAAAGTTATTGTTTTTTAAAGGATACAAAGAAAAAGAGCAATCTAAAATTTGATGCATTGATGGACAGTATTAATGACCATTGTCCTCTAATTTTAATAATGTGGTGTTATTTAGTCTGCTCTATAGCTAATTAATCTGTTTCATAGCTACAGTTTGTTTCTGTATTTGCAGCAGCCAGTGACATAGCTGACACAAGAATATTAAGTTGAAGTGAATGCGACCAACTATAATATTTTTCCAGCTGACATGTGTGATGGGTTCACTTGGCTAACTTCTGGGTTCCGTAGCCTTTGATTTAATTTATTGTTCTCCATCTCAGTTCAGTGGCTGCTGGCTTTGGAGGGGGCGAAGGTTATAATAAATGCTCAGAGTCTTTGGACCTCAATATCTTTGTCAAAATACAGAGTGACATTCCAGTTGAATAGACTCTGAGTGCTATAAACAGCAAGGCATTGTGTTGTAAAATGGCTTCATGCCCTTATTTCCCTTTTGCCTGCTGTGTACTGAGTGCTCTGACACAACCATGACAGATGCAGCCTGGTAAAGTGTGTCTGGGTCCGACAACTCGGCCTCCACCTGACCACCTTCATAAGCACTCTGCCATGAAGACCTGAACACTGTACCCCTTGTACACACATCATGACAATATAAATATCAAATGATTACATGTACACAAGATCAAACTGTTCATTAAGGAAACTCTCATGAACTAGCTATGAAAAGTGCATGTTAAAGACATCTGAACTGACATGCATATGGTATGATCAGAGGAAGGCACACTGTCTATCCAAGCTTACAAATGTACATTAATAATTCAGCTGCAGTTTTGTTCAGATCCACGCTGTACGGTTCATCTGGCTGCTGCCAACAGACTGATGTCTCGTCTCCTACGCACAACCCTCCTGAGGCGTCTATTTCCAATGCAAGACCAAACTTTGGAGAATCAAATTGACACAGTCGCAAGGATCATCGGAAGTTGAACATTCTATGCTAAAACACTGAAGGAAATCACTCTTATGCTTGGTGCATATTTTTATTTCATATTTGTATTTCACCAATTTTTAGATTTTCACCCAAAGTCATAATTAATGAATCTACGTTTTCAATAGTAGAGAGAATGTCTTTTGTCACTCTTTGGCTGTCTTCTTTGTTGGTTTAGCTCTATTTTGGCTAAATTAATTGACATAGCCTGAGTGAAAGAGAAGAGTGTAGAATAAGATCAGGTTGTTGTCATCTTGTGACACATTTTGGCACAAGCTGTTCTCTGTGTCCTGCAGGTCAATTACAACAAATAGCATCAGTGTTAGTATAAGTTTGTGGTGTTGAGCAAATGTCTACTACCTCCATCAAGCTACATTGTCATATCTACTTCCAAATTCCAGTCCAATCTACACTGATGCTGAGCAAGCTGCTGCTTATCTAAAAAAAAATCATACAGACTAGAATCTATTATACTTGAAATGCCCAGAATGCTTGTGTCTTGATTGTATCTGACTGATAAAATTTCAATTATGTGCCTTGAATTGGCAACAATCTTTAGGGAGGGATTCCTTATTAAAATCCTGATACCTGTCAGCTGTTGTAATTTACCTGCTCCGCCTTTCATTCAGAGTGCAGACTTCCATTACACTTTTTTCAATTGAGTTTCCCCAGGGGAGCCAGTGCATCGCTAAATAAATTGCTCTTTTTCCAACAAATAAGTTTTAAGCCTTTGATCCATGGAGAATTAAACTGTGCTTCCTGGGAGCGTGGCCATGGACAACCGCACAGAACCTGAGCATGTGGCCTAAGTCCAGACTCGCCAGCATCCTGTCAACAGAAATGAATGGGCCATTAGCTCAGTGCAACTTCTTCACCTCCCATAAGCTGCCACTACAGCAAAGTCTCTCGCAGCAAATCCCAAATCACCTCAGGTACGTGGGCCTCCAGGCATGCCAAGAAACCCTAAGCCTTTCTCAGCAGAAGGTAGTGCTCAACCTCTAGTCCCAGAAGATGAAGATCACATCAGAGGGAGCATAGTGGGCTGAACAACTGAGAGAAAAAAAGGCCTGTATTCACAGAGAGAACAGAAAAAATACCGATAAGAAAAACTGCTTGTTCTATTCTCTGATATTTTTCTACCGTCACATCATAAAACAGGTCAAACAGACATGTCAGTCATCTTTATCAAAATCATTTTCACTAAATCTCATCATTAAATTTTTAGTCAGGTTCTCTATTTCATTAAAACTACAGCCAAACAATTGAAATAAACAAGACAAGCAGCATGCTGTTTCACATCACATTCAATTATATTACCAGTTCAAACATTTGGAAATATAAACCATGAATAATACTTGAAAACAAATCTGATGCCATTAATAGTATATGTCAACGGCACTAATAACAATCTCAAGACAGATTGTTAACTTTGAAATAAAAAAAGGATACACAAACAAATCAATCCTTCCAGACAGAACTATAATTTTGCGCCATGCACAAGTATTGGTTTATGAGTTTGTTTGATCTATTTGTATTTGTCTTATTTTTGTTATGGTAGAGACAGCTCTGACACTCACCGTGGTGTTATTTGGATGTGTTATGGCAAAATTGAAAGGGAAGTGGTCAATATGTGTATGTTTTTAGTTGCGATTTTGAAGCTGCAATAAACTATTTTTGACTGCCAGAGTGGAGAAAGTAGACCCCAACACAAACTTAATAACAAAGCCTTGATATGCCAATTTATCCGATTCCTATTGCGGACCAGATAAACAAACACATTCTTTACTTACACATCCAACAGGAACACAGCAATATGGGAATCCCACTGGAATCTAGACTACCTGTCAAGTGCAAGACCAATATTCACTCACTCTTTGGATCTGGTTTGGTCCACCAACTTCTCAGAAAAAATATACGGTATGTGTGTCTTGCTGGTTTGGTAGATGTTCAGCTGTCTTCACTAGCCACTTGTTTACTTCAGCTCTCCACCAATTCACGCTGGGCAGGCAGTGCACAGTCAGATGGTGTCCACTTGAAAAGCCGAAAGGGTTGTATAAGAAACAGGATAAGAAGGTCTGTTAAGGGACCAGCATGTAGGATTTAGTGGCATCTAGTGGTGAGGTTGCAGATTGCAACCAAATGAATACACCTCCCCTCGCTCCCCCATTCCAAGCGTGTGGGAGAGCCTACGATGGCTGCAAAACTCGCAAAAAACGCAAAAGGCCCTCTATAGAGCCAGTGTTTGGTTTGTGCGTTCTTTGCTACCGTAGCAACATGGCAGGTTCCATGGAAGGGGACCCATCTACTATGTATATATAAAGGGCTCATTCTAAGGTAACAAAAACACAACAATTCTTATTTTAATGGGATTACACACTAATTAAACATACATATTAAACATACTTATGAATATTATATTCCATTTCTGCCAAGTCCGTTCTGCTAGACTAAATTCTACACACTGCACCTTTAAAACTGAGAGAACTCAAGAAGCTAACCAAGACAAAAAAAAAAAAAAGAAAAACAGCTGCATAGAGCGGCGGACAAGGGTGTTGATTAGCTATAGGTTCCGCAGCACAAGAAATCTCTTAACACTATAGGGATTTGTGTCAGAGTTGTATTTATTATTTTGTATTCCCTCCCAGTTTTCTTCCAGACTGAAATATCTCAACAACTATTGGATTGATTACCATGGAATATAGTACATCATTCATGGTCCCCAGATGGTTCCTAGTCACTTTGGTGATCTCTTGAATTTTCCTCTGGTTCCACCACTTGCAGGTCAACAAGTTTTCACTTATTCATTGAAATATTTCAATATCCAGTTGAATGAATTACAATACTCTGGTGATCCCCTGACTTTCTATCTAGCACCATCACCATAAATTTCATCAAGTTCAATACTTTGGTTTATGAACAAATACCTGCAAAACTCAGCTTTATTTAATTAGCAAATGTTAGAATGCTAACATGCTAAACTAAAATGAAGAAGAAACTAAGACTATGGTAACTATATCTGCTAATCATCCGTTTTTTAGCATTGTCGTTGTGAACATGTGAGTATGCTGACGTTATCATTTAGCTCAAAGCACCACTGTGCCTAAATACAGCTTCACATGGCTGCTAGCATGGCTGTAGACTGCATGCTAGTACAGTATGCAAGTAAATTGATATGAATTGCATCTTGAGGTTGCTGGGATTACTTAGAACTGAACTTTAGGAGTTATAATAGACACACATTAGTTGTAATTGTGCACTTGTCTCGGTAAAATGAGCCAAAGTCAGTTATCTCATTCATTGTAGCTGCAGGCTTGTCTGTTTTTTTCTCCTCAACTGAGATAGACGACAGACAGAAGAGAAAGACTTATTCTTCAAACAAAATGACAACCGGGAGTCAAGAAAAGAGCAGATTCAAAATGCAGTGGGTGTTAGCAACATTTTCAGAAGTAAGAATGGCAGCCTTACATTTTTTTTATCATTTCTTGACACCGACTGTAAGTACCAGTGAGTATAGTAAACTGCTGCAAACTGCGACCAGGAAAAGTTAAACCAATATAAAGGTTGACCGCTGAAAATACCACATCTGATGGGTTCAAGTTATAATGGAACAATCAAGGATGCTGAAATTAAAAGATTATAATGTTTTTAAGGACAGGCATGAGGTTAGTTGTTGTAAGTCTGATATAGCTGATGCCTCTATGAATCTCCATTGTTGTCCATTGACTATTAGAACAAAAGTGCTTGGTCTATCTGGGAATTTGTGATGATTGTGGTGCGTAATTGTGACTCCTTTGAATCTCTGTGACCTCTTGCGGGTAAGATGTTTTAGCAAACCAGAAATACAGCCTGTCATCTGTAGTTCCCACATTTATTCAAAAAAAGATACCCAGTACTAGGACAATTGGTCTTTCTTACCCTACACAGCGCTCGTGTGCACACACTGCTTACAGTGCTGGTTCACACTGTGTCCTCCTTCCAGGCACATTCATCAGTTTACAGAGCTGATATTAAATTGTACTTCTTGTGGTTCACACTGGATCTTTCCTCCAAGCCTCCTCACAGCACGACAGAGGACAAAATAAGCATGAACAACATAGCAATTTCTGTGATTATAGGCCTATGTGTTGTGGTGAAAAATGAGCATAGAAAAAAATGTTTCTCTCCTGTGCAAGCTGCTTTGAATCATTCTCATTTCTATGCAGCTGTGATTGCTGGCTAGTTAGCATACAGTTAATGTTTCATAGCAGTAGCTTTGAATTTCATATGCATCTCAGAGACTTAATGTGATGAACTAGCTTCGATAGAGGTTAAAGTGAATCACATTAAGAATTGTTTGAAAAAGCACTCATTGAGAATGTAACTTCAATTAACTCAATTCCAATTGACAGACATTGCAGCTTGCAATTCCAGTTCAATTCGATTTCAATTTCATTTCAGTTTTCTGTTTACCAATTATGTGGTAGAACTATATATGAAGAAACCAATGAGTACAAAATCTAATTATGGGTCACGTCTACTAGCATGAAAGTGGGATGGATTAAGCTCAAAATTAAAATAAATCTTTAAATGCTACATTAGTGTGTAGTGTGTGAAAGACAGAAAAAGTAGCCTGTGCTGAAGTTGCTGTTTTAATACCTACAGAACTGTTTGATTCAGCTATGTGTTTTGCACATATGAATTTTTTAGAGGATTCCATGAACACAAAAAGGCCTCCTGGGAAATTCCCCTTTTGTCCAAATCTGTGATAGCAGTGGGTCTTCTCCAGTAGTCTGTCTGGTATGTTTCCACACTCCTGTTGTGGGATATTAGTTTGGAGCGGATAGACAGAAAATTTAAACATAATGGGCAGAAAGGCGAGATGGAAAAGAACAGTAAAGTTGCCAATAATGGGGTGTCAACCTGATATAGATCTTTACTGCCCCCCACTGGTGGAGATATACAAGTAATTTACTATTGAACAGTGACTGAAAGAAAGAAGAAAGCATTTTTTTAATTCCTAGATATGAGCATGTGGTTTTTAATCATTATGTTCCCTTGAGTAATTTCTATGGCATTATGATAGTACAGTTTACACTACTGTAAAATGCCCAACCTTTATTATTTTTTTCCCACATGATTCAGTAGCCTACACCTGTGATTAGTATTCTCACATGCTGGTAGGCTCCCTCTGGCTACATCAACATTTCCTCCATCTTTCCAAACATGTTCCTCACACTCTAGCTGAAAAAAGTAGGGCTCTGGAACATTACGCTATCTCTGAAAACCTTTAGGCACTACAGTGTTGTCTCCTAGCAACCAACAAAAAGGGTTGCCAGTGCAGAGAGAGGTGACATTATCCCAAACCACCATTCAGTGATTCCGTGTCTATAGTGGAGTACTTGCATATCCATGTTTTATTGAAAGTAATATGTGGCTGAAGACCACAGAGGAGCAGTTTTTCTGGGGTTTTTTTTTTGTTTGTTTGTTTGTTTTTCATAGATTGCTTTAACTGCCACAGGTAAACCATTTGGATCAATAATGCAGCATCTTACCAAGCTTCTGTGGGGCTTTTTTTCCACCCATAAAAAAAGTTGATAAATAACTAGATTGAATGTTTGTTCCCATTTTCACCTGAGCCAGACGGTGCATTATAAATTATGCGATAAGCTATGTCCTCTGAGGAGAAAGCTTAACTTAATGGATTGGCTCCTTTCAGTATTTTGGTAATTTCTCTTTGAAAAATGTAGGAATGCATAAAAGTAGATAAAACTCTTGAAAGCTTTTACCCTGGAGCCTCACTCGATATATACATAGCCTGACATAGAAGCAGGACAGAGCACACAGGAACAAACATTTTGACCTGCTACAGAAGCTGAATTTATATTTCATGCCAGCTGCACTGCTGTAGAGATACAGGGAATCTTTTCAGTGGAGATTTCATATTTTCACTATGCCTCTACATATCTTTTTTGCCTTGTATAAATGTTGAGTCGGCTTGATGCTATAATACAGCAGGATAATGTGGAAACAATGTAGGGCAGCGTAGCTCTGCTGGGAAATTCTGATCTCTACACCTGCCAGGCACCTCTCAACCTGCATGGGCAATTGCAGTAAAGGAGAGTCCAGCCTTATCTGAAAGATTGGTTCCAGATCCAGAGTTATCACTCAATATCCTGCACTAGCTCCGGCTTATTCAATCAGAGAGGAAAAGTCACGTCTCAATAGTCAGTTTCTGAAGCCAAGGTGTCAACCCGTCAAGCCCCCCTGCTTTTGCCTGTCACACAACTGACAATGCACCGGACTTGATCCTTCACCTGTTCTTGTGGGTTATAAGCCCATTTGGAGGCATAGCACCATGTTGTTTCTTTTGTCTAAGTCTGAACTAGCTACTAGGTGAGCGGCCAGAAAGTCCATACCAGGGCTGACTCCAGGAGAAAACCCCACATTCCCTATTCCAGCCAAGGTCACTGTTTTTTGTTGGAGCCAGTTCATAGGGACCTAAGGGCCCCCTTGCCCCAAACCAGTTTGCTTTGAGAAACCCTCTCAGGAGCTACTGGCCCTGACAATGCAGCTCTCAGGGTCAAAGGGGCAAACAGACCTCTTAATGACATGATGGGGGGTGGTTGCACACTATCTTCCAATATCAAAATGCAATTACAAAGTCTATTTTACATTAAAACTGCAAATCAATATTAAAATTACAACTGTGTTGTAGTGTTGCTCATAGTGACAATTATCATCCAAGCCTGCAGTTCTCAACAGCTCTATGGAGCATTTTAGCATTCTTAAACTGATTGTTTTGGTGTTATGGATCATAATTTTACTGATTTTGGTTCATTCTCACTGCTATCATCAACTCTATTTGCAGCCACAATGCTCTGATAAACTCACTATACACCGCTACCCAGCACCAAACTGAAGGCAAAGTCAGTAACTAGCTGGTGAACATAGCGGTGCATTTAGCTGCTAAAGAGCCAGATGTTTTTCTCGGGAGTTGGTTGAGACCAAAAACAGAGCTAAAACAAGAGTGAATATTTGACTTGCATTCATCAGGTGGACAGAAACATAACTTCAAATGAATGCTAATGTTGCTCTGTGTCTGCTGGATGTGTAAATAAACAACTGTTTGCTAACAAATTCAACTTTATAAGAGGATAATATGTTGATTTTGTGTTTTTCTGCCAAACTTTTGGCAGCAAGTGGCCAGTTAAAGTAATTAACACTACTTAAAATATACAATTAACATTCATTGTCTTAGTTCAGCAATATCAAACATGATATCATTGAAAACCCAAAGGGAGGGTTATAACAAAAATAATTCTAAATAATGCTAAATAAAAAGCTGCTGTGGAGATGGTTAAAAGAGACTTGCTCCTAAAAGGATAAGTTCAATATTCATTGTATGTAAACCTTACTAGACATATACTATTCAAAGTTCCTGCACACTGTAAGGTTTTACTGACAGGTGTGTAGAATCAAAAACTCTTGTCTTGACACATAGTTTTTTTATGTGTATAATACAAAACTGTTAGCTTTTAATAGTATATTCCTAGAAAAGAAAGAGAGTCCAAGTGATGCACTGAGTGCAGGATTCTGTGGTTTTCTTTTCTAGGCATATAGTATTACAAGCTACAACAATTTAACATAATATAAATAATTAAAAATATGTTGTATTAGTGTTCGTTTGATAGCTGTTCATGCACATTTACATATTCCTATCCCCCATTTATGCTCTTTTATCAGAGTTAGATGTTCATTTGTTCATCTGCATGATGGAACAGACTCCATCACTTCTGTGTGTGTGCATGAGGGAAGAGGAGAAAGACAGAAGACAGGCACATTTTGTGAATCTGTTTGGATTGTCCCAACCTCCTGTATAAATTATGGCAGAGATGTGTCATAGAAGGTGAGAATATTAAATGTGAAATTGACTTTCAGTATGCATTTTCATATCGGCAAACGATGTGCATTCGGACATGAAAATGTAAAGTGAGTTTTTTTGTGTGAATTGTATGAAAACTAAATGCTATTGTGGATTTGCATTTTCATTTGAATTATGGCTGCATTGCAATTCCATACAGTGAAAGCATAAATCTACTCAGAGAATGAGAGTGTATTTTAGACTACACCTCCACACCTCTCCACTTCTCAAGTAATCCCTTGGCACCACACCCATCACACATACACACACAAGAAAACACACACATTCACGCTTACACCCCCACTATTCCCCAGTGTGACATGCATATTTTATAGACAACCTTTCACTCCAATCTCAGTCCTGAACCTGCGGGGGCATTCTGGTTAAAAGTCACATCGACTAGGTAAACATTTTCTTGCAGGCTGCCAAAAAACTCAGCAGGTTATGTGATAACTTCCATCAGTGTTAATCTTGGCATCTGAGTGGATCAGGATCAGGACTTATGGAACTGTCACCCCACTCAAAAACAATGTTCTTTTCTGTTATATTTAGTATTTATTGTTGACTAATATAATAAATGGTGCTGACTCTAACTGTAGATCAGAATCTGTGGATTTTTAATACTGGATGTTAAGTCTGTATATTGATCTATATCATATTTTGTTACATTTTGTATGCTGGTTTGCATTTGTGTAAGTTTTATTTTGCTTTAGACTTTGTAATATAATCTTGTATGCCAAAACACTATTCAATTTTGTTCGATGCACATCATTTAGCGATGACAAATTTAGCTTCCTTGTTTCATTTAGAGTTGCAGCAATTAGTCAATTAATCGATGAGTTGATCAACAGAAAATTAATAATTCCAGCTCCTTAAATGTGACTATGTGACTGACGATTTTTTTAGTCCTCTATTATGGTAAACTGAACGTCTTTAGGTTATAGACTGTTGGTTGGGTCAAAACAAGACATCTGAGGTCATCATCTCGTGCTTTGGGAAACAGTGAATGACATTTTTCAACATTTTCTGATATTTTATAGATCGAACAACTAATCAAGAAAATAATCGACAGATTAATGGATAATAATTTGTTAGTTTTCACTAATAGGCATAAAAAAGTACTCATTTTATGCATTTTTATTTCTATATCACATCTTCCCTCCAAAATGACCTTTCTAGTTACATATAATCCAGCATTTTTCTATGATAGCAGGTTTAGTGAAGAGGCGACAGCTCAACTTAACTGGCAAGCTTTGCGTTACACAACGGATTCTTTCTGTCAAAACATGATGTACAGATGTGTAAATGCTGGTCTATTGAATGAAGTCTCCTGTGTTTATCAGTGTTCATGGCAACGCTGTTCCACACTGAGCCTTCAGGGAGAAAGGAAGGCATTGCACATGATGTCATCTGGGCTTATAATGAGGTTGGATGTGGTTGTAAAAGCCCCAGAGGAAGAATTACTTGGAAAAAATAAAGGACACATGGGGATACCATATGAGACATATGGATATATTTTGTAATTCACAAACACTCTCAAAGGCATTGGGTGTCAGCTGCTGAAAGCTTGGGAAGTTATGATTACAAAGGTGAATGCAACTGTTTTTAAATATTTATGGTTTCTCATTGCTCAATACTGTATATTACCAGTTACATTTAGGAAAATGAATGTTCCTTTCTTCCAGAGCAAAAACAAAAACAAGCTCATAAGTCCTCATAATGCACTTCTTGGAAGATATTTCTCTTCAACCAGACAAGCTCTACAGTTTGATAGATTGTGGAGTGGTTTGTATTACAAGTTCATCTTTAAGATAAAACATTAAAGTAGCAAATTGAGGTGTTTTTGTATGCAGTAGATGATATATTATATATCATAGATACAAAAGGATGTGAAATTAAAGGAAAAGCAACATTAAGTGTGTTAGTGAGACCACCATGAAGCCTGATAAACAGACTGAATTAACATTTTGTTTCACTTTATTCAGCCTGACATTGTCTTCAATTTAGAAGATTTCTTGTGCTGTATTTTGTTTTGTTTTGCACTAGCAAATCAGTAGCAAGTGACATATCTGTCCCAACATAATTTTAAGTTGATACAGAAGCTGCATTAGTGTCTGCTAAGAGCAGTTAATATTTCTCACATTGGCTAAAGAAATATGTATTAAGAGTTGTTATTTCTGTAAGTCGACTTACAAGACAGCTGTGTTGATCTCATCCACTCTTGTCACCATTTGTCGGGCCATTTTTCTGTTGCTTTTTTCCATGAATGTTGTTTGTTGGCTAGCTAGAAATTAGATGATGTCCCCGCTCCTAATCGTGTCTGCTCTTGATTGTCTCAATTATTCCTCTGACTAGGCAAAACAGCCATCATGGGCAGCAATTCAGAGGTCTGGAAATGGGCTACCGCTATGAGCCTCCAGCACATCTTCAGTGCTTCTTTACAAAAAAAAAAAAGTCTCCAAGTCTCTTGGACTCTACTTGAGGGATAAACACCATTCTTCCAAAAGATATTCCCTCATTTGGTGTTTTGAGGAAGGTGATGGACATATTGCTCCAAAATCTCCCATAGCTGAGTTGAGGTCTGGTGACTGTAAAGGCCACAACATATGATTCACATCATCTTCATACCCATCAAACAATTCAATGACCCCTCATGCCCTGTATAGAAGCATCAGTATGTAGTCTTTGTTTCTCCTCTCATTTACTTGGGTTTTTCCTTTAATTTGTATATATATATATATATATATATAGTCTAGTAGTAGATATGTCTACTGTGGTACAACACAACACAGACTTAATAAATACACATTTCATTTATCTAAATATCAAGTGTCTGATTTCATGGGCAAAATCCGTATCAGAAATTACTCATTTCACTCACTTATTGCATGGAAAATTTCAAACATATCTTATTCTATAGGATAGAAAAGATGCTATTACATTCTGAAAAGAAAAAACACTACTATTCTCTGATGCCATGTTTTGTTGAGCTTTTGAAATAATTTCCATTTCACAGGGAAAAAAAAAAAAAGTCTCTCCAACATGTACACTGATAATCTACGATAAGCACCATCCTACAAAAAGATTAATCAAATTCAAATGACAGAGTGAGTGAGTGGAAAAAGTGAGTGAAAAAACTCCCAAGTGCATTACAGACATGTTATTTTCATGACAGGAACTCATCAGATCAGCATTCCCTATGGAGTGGAGGTGTTGAGGGCACACATCTACTCTCTCTCTCTCTCTCTGTGTCTCTGTCTCTCTCTCTGTCTCTCTCTCTCTCTCTCTCTCTCTCTCTCTCTCTCTCTCTCTCTCTCTCTCTCTCTCTCTCTCTCTCTCTCTCTCTCTCTCTCTCTCTTGCTCTCTCTGGAATATTCCATTAAGCAGAGAAAAGGGGGTCTGAAGGACAGCTGGGCACAGCCAACCTGCTGAGAGAGAAATTAAATGTACTTTCTTCACTAATCAATACCCCACTGTGTGGAGATGATAGTTGTAGGGGTTAGAAATTGAGTGTTTATCTGGTATGACATTGTCCTCAAAGCTGAAGGGGTCATCGCAAAGTTTAGCTAAAAATACAGGCTCGCTAAATCAGCCTTTTATCTCACCTGTCTCTGGGTGACCTATGATAAATGAATTCATAAAAGAGATAAATGTATTTTTTCATGAGCTAATGTATTCCTTGATGGTCCCTAGATTGAATTAATTTTCACCAAGTATATAATAATAATGAAATAAACGTTCTTATGTATCCTATGGTGTCCCACCATCATTTGTCATTTCATGCCACTCATTTTCATCCAGTCTGAATTTGAAATGTCTATTCTGGAGCAAACTGGAAGTACTGTGGTACAGCCTCCACCTCCTCCCACCCATTTTCAACCATGCTACACCAGACAATCACATTCCCATACTGCACATGCCATCAAATGATTACAGGCAATGCAAAATGGACAAAAATGACTTCTGATCCAAAGACAGACTGTTGTTGTTGTTGTTGAATGTTGTCTCTGAGGTCGAGAGAGAAAAGTGATTATGCAACAGGGCCTCCATGTGACATTGCAGAGCATTACAATGACCTGACTGTGAAAAAGCAAGGACATAAACTTGTAATAATAAATATGCATACCACAGTGAAAGCCTTCGACATCTGCAATAGCAGGAGAGCCAAATGGAAAAGGACAAACGCTCATGTTCACTTGTTGATCAATAGCAAACATGCTGATAAACAGTACTTTCCCCTGAGTGGGATACAAGCGCAAATTAAACATGGCACAAATGCTGAGCTGAATTAAGCAGATTTCCCTTCTTGATTATATTGGTATTTTTACAAATGCATCTAAGGTTGCTGTGGAGAAGGATCCAGAATACTGCTAATAAACAGAAAAGAAAAAAAAAGAAAGTAGAATCTCTTGATGTGACAGTTTGCCTTTTCATGATACCGCAGCTCTGCCATCAGCCTCTCCTGGTGTTGTGCATATTCACGTTAATAGGATGTCAAAGATCAGTGAATCATCCTATATGTCAAACCTGACAGGCTAAGTCATTGTTTTTTATCTGAGAGGCTCATATTCACCCCCAGAATAGAAAAGCTCAGGGGAAAATAACCTGCCAAGATGTAAATCAATCATAAAACAATATGATTGACACAGTTTAGATGTAGGTACCTTCAGTATACAGAATGAATTTCAACCCTATTCAGCCACTGGTGTTGTCTTATTTATGTCTGTGTATACGACAGCCCGGATGATAAAAAGATTCAGTATTTTACTGAAGGCTAGTAAAATGCAACGTACATCCACAGGCTGCTTTGTTATCACTAAGTTGGAGGAACATAACCAACTTTTATTATTTTGTTTGACATGCCATTTTCTTGATTTGTTTGTAGATGATACTGAACAGTCAAAATGTTTGCTTACTCAGTTGAGATATTCAATAATTTGTGAAAATGGTTTTCCACCCAGAAACTGAGTTTGATGCTCTTTATACTCTGTCAGTATATTGTAAGAATTATTACTGGTTTAAATATGCTGCTATTCGTTTTTCTTTTCAATACATATCAACACCGGCCCACTGTGTTTGTGTGTGGGTGGACCTGCATATGTGCATGTGTGCTGAGTGGGAGCAGGGGCACAGCTGGGGTCTTGGCTTTCTCTCTAAACACTATCTTCAAGCCTTTTTACATCTCATTGTAAAACCACCTCTTACCAACTCTTGAGCTCTCCTTCTTTCTACAGTATCTTTGTGTCTGCATGCTTTGTCCTGTTTTTTCCTTGTCACTTCTTACTGCTGCAGTGTTGTCCATCTCATATGTACTGTATAAATTGCGACATCCCTTCTTCTTTATGATTATTGCCCTCCAGCAAGTTAAATCTAATTATTAATCAGATTTGATCTCTAACAACAGACACAACCCAAGATTCCTATTCAACACCATGGATAAGCTCACTAAAACAAACCTGCCCACACCAGTGTCCTGCTTTGCAGCTGAGGTTTTTAACAACTTTTTCATTGAAAAGATTGAGCTAATCAGGAATAATATTATTGGTAAGGCTGTGTGCCTCTCCTCTGATCAAACACTCTCTCTCAAATTGTCACTAGCTCCAAACTAACCACATGTTCTGGATCCCATCCCTGGCAACCTCATTAAAGACCTGTTCACTGTTATAGGAAATCCTCTTGACATCATCAATAAATCCCTCAGTTCTGGTATCGTTCCCACTGCTTTAAAAACAGCTGTGGTTAAACCATTATTAAAAACATCCAACCTTGACCCACAAACTCTAAACAATTTTAGACTGATCCCAAATCTCACATTCATGTCCAAACTGTTAGAAAAGGTGGTTGCTACCCATCTATCCAGTAATAACCTCTTTGATGAGTTTCAGTTCGGTTTCAGACTTAAACACTCTACTGAAACTGCACTGACCAAGGTAACTAACAATCAATTAATTGATTCGGACTCTGATCTCTTATCTGTTTTGCTGTTACTTGATTTAAGTGCCGCCTTTGACACTGTGGACCGCGACACCCTTCTACGACATCTTGAGAACCTTATTGGTCTCAATGGGTTGGCACTTTCTTGGTTTCATTCATCCCTCAGTAATAGAACAGAAAGCGTTACATACAATAATACAATGTTTTACTGCTCTAAGGTCAAATACAGTGTCGCACAGGGATCAGTACTCAGACCACTTCTGTTTTGTGTTTTCTTGTTGCCTTTGGGTCACATTTTTAAAAAACACAACATAATGTATCACTTCCACATTGATGACACACAAATTTATCTTCCTGTAACAGTCAATTACTCCTCCCAGCTGGTTAAATTTGAGACGTGTTTGTCAGACGTCCATCACTGGATGTGCAATAATTAATAATGTGAGATGCTGCTTGTTGGTCCAGCTAGATTCACATCACTTTTTTTTTTACAGACTTTTACATTTATCTTGATGGCTGCACAATTTCTCAGACCCATACAATTAAGAATCTGGGAATAGTATTCAATCCATCTCTTACATTTGAGCCACATATCAAGTATAAAACACAAACTGCCTTCTTCCACCTTCGTAAAATTGCCCAAATACGCCCCATTTTATCAAATTAAGATGCTGAAATCCTCATACATGACTTCATAACATCTAGAATAGACTACTGCAATGTACTTTTCTCTGGCCTACCTGAGACAGCAACAAAAGGTCTTCAACTGGTCCAGAACGCAGCTCCCAGACTCCTCATAAATTCTAAAAAGCTGGATCATATAACACCAGTACTAATGTCTCTGCATTGGCTACTGGTTCATGCAAGAGCTGATTTCAAAATCCGCCTTCTTACCCATGAGGCTTTAAAAATATTGGCTCCCTCATATATCTCCAGCCTTATAGCTCCATATACTCCATCACGTCCTTGACGTTCCCTTGGTGCCAGTTACTTAATTGTTCCTCGATTCAATAAGAACGCTTTTGGTGGTCGAGTCGTCACCCACCAAGCTCCACCTCTCTGGAATAATCTACCACTGCACATTTGGGAGGCAAGCTCTGTTAGTACTTTCAAATCCAGGCTGAAAACACATCTTTTTTCTGTTTACTATGGCTGTTCCTAATTTTACCAGCTGGGATCCCAAATCACTAACTGTTTTCCTCCTTGACATGTAGCTATCCCAACCGTGTTGGGATTATATGACCCTGTTTTAAAATGACTGGCCTAAACATTGTTATATTAACATTACTACCTGTGTATGTGTGTGTGTGAGTGCGTGTGTATGTGTGTGCGTACTTTTACATGTAATATCGTGTGCTTCAATTTTCTGTTGTTGTTTTTATTGACTTGTAAAGTGTACAGAGACTCTCTAGGTGATGTGCACTTTAAATAAACTGAAGTTGAAGTTGAAGTTATTGCATGTTGTATTAGCTCAGGTGAACCCCAAGAAGGAAACTGTAGAAACAGACAAGGCTGCAAACAAGTACCAGCTGACTCCTACAGCTTCCTTTGGACAGGTATATTGGCAAAAAGGCTCATCTGCCTTCCTTTTCCAAACCACCAGCTGTGAAATCACACACACATGCCAGTAAGACATGTGCACTTTTGGTTTTTGACAGGCGCATTAAGAAAAATAATGGCCCTGCCAAGTGGCATTTCGAGCTCTGGATCAGTTTCATATTGGTTAATAAAAATTAGCCATCATATCACATTGTCAGGCTCCTCTAAGGAGCTGATGCAGCATGAGAACAGAGAAATTAAGATTGAACTTTGCAGTGTGATTGAGGCTGTTACTGTACTACCTTTCTCTTATTTGAATACTACAAATACTGCATAGAAAAAAAACTGAAGCTCCACAGTGGATCTCTGCTGCCCCCTATAGCAGCAATACTACAGGAGTTATGACCAATATAATACATTAAATGTATACAAAATATACACTAAATGTCTAATTTGAGAAATCCAACCTCATATTGGAGGTTTTGCAAAATATATACTGAGGATGGAAAGGTTTCCATGTGAGAATGAAAAGTTTATGATCACTGCAGATGCTGCTAGTGCATCTTGATGCTGTGATTCACAGCAGAACATGAAGTGCACACTCCTCATTACTGGTTTATTAGACTAAAGTTCAGAGTACCATGTGTTGTCATGCTCCTGGGTCTCACATTGACTGTTATCATACTGTATGTAGAGATGATTGGAACTGAATAAATATGCACTATTTCAACCCAAGGCATTATGGAAGTTGTAGTTGCAAATGAAGTATATGAGAATATGTGAAATCTTACTGGTCTCTAGATCAATAGAGTGACTCTAATAAAACATTAATTTTATGGTTTTGTAAGTTACATTTAATATATATATATATATTTTTATCAATGCTGTGCACTTTTAAAACTGTGCTTATGTCTGTTTGGAGAAACTAATGATAGAGGAAGTACTTTGTGTCTGTTCTTACACAGGTCTACACTACCACCTGGTGGTGCATTGCAGAAAAACCTACTCAAACATAATGTAGTTCTATTATGTAGGGATGAACAATAACTTTAAATGCTATTAAATGTGATCATGATTTCAGTTTAGCAGGTGGTGGAATATGTTATGACGTAACTGGCAACATTTCTGTTTTTTTTGCAAAGTAATGAAATGTATTTGGCAATGTTAAGATTCATAAATCAATCTGGATTTATTCATAAACCCTAATCAAGTCAAGTCACAATCTGTTCATGCAGATCGTGACAAATCAAGCTCCATGGAGATTGCAGCAGGTGTTGTTCAAGATTAATTCCTGTTTTATTTTCAGTTTTTTTTCTAAATAACAATGGGGATTAACACAACTGTGTATGTAACAGCACATCACTTAACTATTGTGTGTGTGGGGGGGTGTGTGTTCTACACCAGTCTTACACTTCTCCCTTTGGACCACACCATTTGTCTTTTTGAGTACAATTTCATGTTTCTTGTTCTCGCAAGTCCAGTGAGGAGAATTAGTTGTGGTATGGTTAGTTTTCTTATCACTTTCTTTTGTAAAAATCTTGTTCCAACTGTGTGGGTTTTTAGCACATGTTCTATTTTCTGCTTGCTTCTGCTTTTGCTCCTTAAATTCCAACAAATTATGGATTTCATGTGATCCATTCCAGCTTTGATGAGCACCTTCAGGCTCACTGGATAATGAGCACACACAAACGTGGTTGAAATTAATGCAGTTTGAGGCAGTTTCAGGTTTTCTAGATGAATGCCAACATTGGTTTAATTTATGGCCTGTCCAGGAAACCGGTTGCAGATTCTTTGAGGACTTGTTTCCTTGACATCGAATAGTATGAGAACTGACATTCTGGGAAAGGACACAGATAAATGATTGTGAGCACACAATCAGAATCAGAATCAGAATCAGAACCTGTTTTATTAGCCAAGTATGCAATGATACAAAGAATGTGTCTTGGCGTTTGATCCTGGGATATCAAAACTTGAAATGAAATATTGACTGTACAAAGGAAATATGGACTGTGCTATGAACAAAGAAATGAAGTGTATGAAATGTATGAAGGTGACAAGTGCAAAAATTAAATGTGACATGTAATAAAAATGCAATAAATAATTAAATTATTTAACAGTGTAGGTAGAATGCAATGTATAATGTTAAAACCAGTTTGATGAAATATATGAAAGTGACAAGTGCAAGGATTAAATAAGGAATGTGAAATTTAAAGTCCCGTTTGATAACAGTACAGTTCAGGTTATTATGAATCTCAGTCTTTTTCCTGAGGGAAGAAGTTCAGAGAGTCTGTGTCCAGGGTGGGATGGGTCAGAGATGATCTTGTTTCAAATGATGCGCTGCAGCCACTGACTGTCCTCTTCAGTTGCTGCACTGTACCAAACAGTGAAAGATGATGTGAGGATAGACTCAATGATGGCAGTGTAGATAAAAGGCTGCCTGCATCAGGTTGAGCTTCCTCAGCTGCCTCAGGAAGAACATCCTCTGTTGGACCTTCTTGGTCACAAGTATTTGGACTTATGACATAGTCTCATACAGTATTGTGGTTGGTCTTTCTGTCTGCAGTGGATCATCCTTTGTCCATAATCGAAACAAAAAGTATAGGTCAGAGTAGAAGCTAGGCTAATCATCAAGATCCAGAAAGAAAAATTCAGGTCAGGACAAGGTGTTAGTAGGTTCCACCTGCCTCAGGGAACCAGTTTCTGCACCACCCTCTTCTCAAATAACTACAAGGTCTAGCCTTGTTAATGTATTCGGCAGGACTAAATACTAATTGCCAGCAATTACCTGCACTTCCCTGCAAATCCTACAGAGCAGGACGGGAAATAATTAAAACCCTGTGGAGCTTTTGACCATCTGAAGTGCTGTAGAGCAATGTTTGCATCATATGTTTTAGCAGGCATGCAGGGATACACATGCATATTGCAAGCAATGCAGGGGTGACATGATATACATTTCTGCCCTTTGCAGAGATGCAAAAGCTGCAAGCTATTGTGAACAATGCAAGTTTCATAACTTTGAAAAAGAATATTTTACAAATGTTATAGTGATAAACACTGAATGTAGTTCTTCAGGTATTATGCTCCCGCTTGTCCTCCGAGGCTGAATTGAGGAGAGTTGCTGTCCATGGTGCTGAACCTCTTTTTTCACTTTGGTGCCTCCCTGCCTGCATGGCTAAGCTTCCACAGCTGACAGCATTTTTTGGAGAGGAAGTGGCAGGAGAGATAGGGAGAGAAAGTCAGACTGCTTTGTATTTCCATCATGCCTTTTATTTATTAACAAATGAGTGATGTGGTCCTCTGACGCCTATTCTCGGTGCAACGTCTGACTCAATTATCACCAAAACGCAAACAACTAGCCCACCATTTTTTCATTTGTATGTAAATGAAAATGCCAAATGACCCGGCAAAGTGCATTTCAAGGTCAGGGTAATACCAATATGTTGTAGTGCTGCCATTTAAAATAGGGCCGTAATGGTCCAGTCACATTACTGCTGGTGCAACTCAATTTCCTGCAGTGAATACCAGCGTGAAAGGAACTGCATAGTTAGTGTGAACAAGAGGCCAAAATTGGGGGAAGAATGCCTTTTTCTGTCTCTCAGAGGAGAAGATCCCAAATGTTATCTACTCAGAGTAGTACAATTGCAGAATATTGGCTCCTTGTGCTTCAGCACTTTCTCATGGGAACACAAAACTGTCTTAGGAGGCGCACTGATTTTGCCTGCACAAGCGAAACACAATGTGAGCAGAAGACTGACATGCCATAAAAGACTCATATGGTTTCCTTTTATTTTTTACAGAGAAAATTAACTTTTTTTTACTACTATAGTAGTCATAGTCAGATTACTTTACTTATTGAAACCTGAAATTAAGATGAAAATGCAAATGAAGTCACATCTGTTAACAAAATTAAACATTAAGGGGCAAGCTGAGGACCATTAATTGCCAGTTGCACATTTCACTTGAGTCACAGGCCTCTTTTTTAGCGATATCTCCAAGAATCTTTCCCTTTTACTTTATATTTCCACATGGCTCATTGCGGGGGAAGATGGGATCTGCATGTTGAAAATTAGGCCTGTGAAAAAACTTAACCCAAACTATAACCTACTTAACCCACTCAGTTACTTATAGAACTATCTAAATAAAGTATGATCCACAATTACTAGCACAAACCTAAAGTATTGATTAATAATGGTTTATTCATGGCAGACACGCATGTTGTGGAATGAGCACAGCAGCAGCTTAGCATAGCCCACATCCATTTAGCACCTATTGTAATTATAGGGACTGTTTATACAAGCCATGCAACTAGGCACAATGCTCACAAAACTGGGATGCCTGGCCAGTTTTCTCTATGCACAGATTTCACGTCAATATATAAAGAAACTTTACAATTGTTGTCATTGATTCATATATGTGTATAAATGTCTGCTTTAAAAGTAATAGAAAAAAATCACATAGGCCTGGCCACAACTCCAGACATCATGAGGATGAGGAGGAATTTGTGGAGAATGTGAAGAGCATGAAAGAGTTAAACATCAATCTGGAAGTGTGTGGTGAAATGTCAGAGCTGAACTCGGGACAGTTTTAGACTTGAGAATCTAAATTCTCATTGGTTGAAATATTATAGCATGAAATCAGTTAGTGCGTAAAATGCTCTTTGGCTACAGTGGGAACTGTGGAAATTCTAATTATAATGTAGATGTTACTTTTTCTGACAGGCTTAAACTGATTTATAGTGACTCAGTTTACTCTTTTAGTATCTGTTTTACTTATTTATGCTATTCTGGCACCTTTAATAGTGTTCTCATCTGCATTTATTGATGTTTACCAAATGTGTGATATAAGACTATCATTAATATGTATACATGATTTATGAAATATTATAGATTTCCAACAGCACTCACCATTTTTTAAAATGAACAATAGCTCAGAGTTTAGATATATGCTCTGTATCACTCCAATCCTAATACAATTATTATTAAGAATATTTAATAATGGTGACATAAAGGACTTTAAAGGACATGTTTGTTCACTTTTTGCTTTATTTAGGTTTACTGAATATGTACAATACAAAGACTTTTTCACTAAATGTATCTCAAAGTGTACTCTCATATTTTACCCAATATAACAATGTATAACAAGGCAACTTCCAATCTAAATGGACCAAAAGTTGTTCAAAAAGTAGTAATACCCCGTGCTTGTCACTTACAGTCCAAATATGGCCATCCAGACATAATTGGCTGAAAGTTTATATCGAAAGCCTCTGACAAAGTATTTTAAATATGTTCCCAATAAACAAATGCACAGCCAGACATGGCTTAGATGTACTGTCCTGTTTGGCATTACAAATATTTTCCATATTGGATTATTTATTTTATAGGCATAAATTGTAGTAGACTCAACTGGCCAGAAGATGGGCTTCAGTTAACCCTTCAGTTAACTCAGCTCTTCTGTGAACACCTTGACTCTTGAGCCCCTTTAACTTTTTTGCACTTTGTTGATTGTTGCACCACTTTCTTGTTGTTTATGGTACTTCTTATGTACTTGTCTACTTCCAGTTATTTCTTACTTTAATTAAAAAATGAATTAATTAAATTGAAATTTAAAAAAAAAACAAACACTCTGTCTAGCACTGTTTCTCGTTGCACTTGTACCTGGTCAGCTACTTAAGAATTAATACTAGGACTCTTGAGTCACTGTCCTCTAAAGCTTGATTGTCTTACCTCACTTGTAAGTCACTTTGGAGTGAAGTGTCTTGCCAAATGAGGGAATGTAAATGTAACCCTGTTTTAAGGTTACACTGTCAAATCAATAAACCTTTATAAGAGGAGTCTCAATCAATAATCCTGTGATCTGTTACATGCATGATACGAGTCCTTTCAGGTCTGCTGGTGTCTAAAGAAAAACTCAGAATCCTAAAATTGTGACATGCTGGGGATTTTTTATGGGAACCGATATAATGGGAACTGATGGGAAATTTATAACCAGCATTTGAAATTACATTTATGTAAACAGCGAATGTGAAATGACTAAAGGTGTCATCTTTGAGCTCAGATGCCATTTTGTATTTAGAGGTTGAATCACTAGTGACTTTTTAATGTTGTGCAGGTAATGCAGCCTCTTCACTTGGCTTTTAGCAAAGCTTTAAATCACTGTGTTGGTAAATCCAATGTAATTGTGATTCTCGGATGTTTTAATGTTGATGTTGTTGGAGGTTTATGGCCACACCAGCTGGTTTGGTGCAGTTCTTCCTTTTGGGACATATTATATTGCTAAGTTGAATTATTCTTGGCAAATGCATCACCTTTTAGTATATTGTACTGGTATATGTAAGGGATAATGCCCAACAAGGTGTCCATTATCAGGAATTAATGGATGACGGGGAGGCCAGAACTGTCCGACACACAGGTGCTAAATGGACACAATAGTACACAATCTGCAAAATACCTCTTTAGAGGTATTTTGTATAAGTGGTGTACTGACTTACAGGTATACATCTTGTCAGGAACTTTTTCTTGAGGATGCAAGTTGTGAATCCACCAATGTGACAGACTACCAAAACTAAAATGTATATACTGGAATGATACGAAACTTCAATTTTTTATAGGTTTAGGCTTATATCTTCTTTGTAAACCTTGCAATATCAACTTAAATACTCATTTCAGTGAAGGGTCACAGGGCATGAACTCTAATTGAGAATATAAACTGAATGTAAGAAAAGAATAATTCTCTTTTCCTGGATTTTGAATGTTATTTTTAATGTCTGTATTGTCTGAAATCAATTTTAAAACACACCACAAACGGGGATACTCTTTACAAAGGCGATCTTTATAAAGGTGGTGGTTGTTGTTAAGTTGTAAGTTTGTTCAGTACTTTATCCTCATATGAAAATACAGATGAGATCGATGTCTAAATGACCCCCAAAACACTGACATGTGACCTCATGGAAACATTATAGCTGCGTTTTAGAAGCATAATACAGATATTACAATAAAACTTTAAAATATTAAGCAGATATCACGTCAAAAATACACTGGAAATTGTAAGATAATGTAAGTTTTTCCAACACAACAGTTGATATCAGACTCTGGGATGCTATACTTTTTTAAAATATATTTATATATATGCATTTTTGTTATTGTAGCCTACACTAAATTGTTCCCAGAAATGCCTGATTTAAATAATCATTATAGGCTTGACTATTTAAAATTTGACATTTCACTGTGTTTTTTTAAAATAATAATGTGAAATATGGTCATACAAAACGTAAGCGAACATATTTTCCGGGTAAAAAGGGTGATGCCATGTTTGAAAGGGTCCACGCTTGGCTGGACCCAGGGTTTAAGGAAGCTTGTCCGCCCGGCCGGCAGTCAGAGGGGGACTCGACGGCGAGAGCTTCGGGAGGTTGTGTGAGCCGGTGACGGACGTCGAAATATCTCCACGACGGCTCACCTAGCATCCTAAATCAACGCAGCAATGAACAAACTCTTTCTGTAGCGGTCGTTTTGTGTCATATCCAGGTGAGTTAAACTTGTGCACTGTCTGGTTTGCGGCTCTAGCTGTGTGAAAATAGCCGAGGCTAGGAGTGTACGCTGTGGCTCAATACAAAGCCTTTCTTTGCGGGAGAAAATGCCGGGGCTGCAGCAGCCGGGAGGCCCGCCTGTGTCTTTCAAGTCACCGACTAGCCGCGGTTATCCCTCCAACGTATCGCACCATCTCGCTCTTCTCTCCTTAAAATGTAACCTTTCTGTGTTATACACTACCTTAACTGGACATTACTTACGTTTAACGCGTTTAACAACCAAACGCGGTTGGTTTTTGACAACCGTGGCCGGTACCAAGAAACATGGTTGCTCTGCGGAGTCTCCTAGCGCTGCACGCCGGGCATCGGTGCAGTCCGCGCCGCTAGAGGGTTACGGGGATAGCCGGGGTTGCTGTGTTGCAAGCAGGAAACAGTCCCGGGTAAAAAAAAAAAATGCACGCAACAACACGTTTCGTTATGTAATACTGAATTTGCGACTCACTAATGTTGGCACGTCTGTCTAAAACTTTCTTTGTACACATGATATGTCAAACTAAGTTGGCATACGTTTTCAGCTCGGTTTATGTGCTTTTTTTGGCATTTATCCGCGGGGCGTCTACACTCGTTACGTGAGGTTGTTTTCTACCAGTTATAATCTGTGATGAGTATGTTTCAAAGGTGGGTATATAATCTCTTGGTGTCAGGCTATAGTCGGGTTGCCCATTCGCCCCTGCAGGCTGCACACTGAGCCAGAAGGGAGGATTTACATTTTTGGTGGGTACAGGCTAGCAGAAGCTCCTGCATAGCGACTCCTCGGCGGGGTTAATGTCCTTTCGACAGCTTGTTCGTGCAGGCACCACTAGTGGCTGTTGCGGGGTGTAACTTTGAGCACAGGACAGTCTCATAGCAGTCCTGGTTCAAAATGCTACATTATCGGGGGTGATATTTGTGTGCAAGAATTGGTAATTAGAGGACAGCTTCACAGTTTTTTCCAAGTCTGTCCTAAAACAACAGTCAGGTGCCCAAATCGACACTGACAGATGTTTTACTTGCTGTAATAATTCCTCCTGTTCATACTGGCCATCAAGAGCTGCCTTCATAATGCACTTTCAATGTAAGGGTTGGTGGACAAAATCCACAGCCCTCCCTCTATGCAAAAAGTTTATTTTAAGCTAATATCAGGCTTCAGCTGTCCAAATTGGTCAAATCAAGTCAATATATTTCAAAGTTGTTGTCATTTTAGTGCCACACTCCCTTCCACTGCAGCTGAACAAGAAAACACTGCCCATTGAGACCCAACGAGAGTTTTTTGTTTTTTTTTTTAACTAAAAAGACTGTTACTGTGGAAGATACCCAATTATTTGACAAACTTAGGCAGCTGAAGCCTCATATTATCTTCAGATACACTTTTGAAAACATTTTTGCTCAAAATGAGCACTGTGGATTTTGTCCCCCATCACTTACAATGGAAGCACATTTAAAGGGGATCTTCTAATGGTCAGTATGAACAGGAGGAATTATTAGGCTACAGCGAGAAAAAACTGTTTCAATGTTCATATGGGCACCTGATTGTTGTTTTTAAGACAGACTTAAAAAATTGTGAACCTATCCTTA
Source organism: Thunnus thynnus (assembly GCF_963924715.1). Lineage (NCBI taxonomy): Eukaryota > Metazoa > Chordata > Actinopteri > Scombriformes > Scombridae > Thunnus > Thunnus thynnus. Next base: position 8,883,199 of record NC_089535.1, read on the forward strand.
TAATCCTCCCAAATACACATGTTTGCACCATTTCACAGAGCACAACTAAGATGCAGTCTTGTAGAATATGTCTAACTCATGTCAAAGAACATAACTTTGTGTTTATAACATGCAAAACCCAAAATATATTCACTAGCAGTCCATAATCAAGATGTACGAAACTAGGCCTGCAACTAACAATTAGGCTATTTTAATTACTTATCAATCTGCTGATTTATTTCCACAATTAATCAATGAATCATTTGGTCAATAAAACATCAGAAAATGGTGAAAAACACCCATCACAACATCCTGAATTATAAGGTGACATCCTCAAATGTGTTATTTTATCCAACCAACAGCCAAAAATATTAAATTTACAGCAATATAAGACCAGGAAAAGGAACAAATTCTCAAATTTGAGAGCCTTGAACCAGCAAATGTTTGGCATTTTTGCTTGAAAAATTCCTCAAACAATTATTTGATTATCAAATTAGTTGCAGATAAATTTTCTGTCGATCAACAAATTGGTTAAGTGACTAATCATTGCATCTCTATATTAAACCCAGTGGTGGAAAGTCATTAAGTTTCATTTACTCGAGTACTGTACGTAACAGTGCAGTGTGTAGAATTTAGTGGCATTTAGCAGAGCAGACTTGACCTGAAAATAAGAATCGTGTTTTCGTTACCTTAGAATGAGTCCTTTATATCTTCCAAGGAAGCGGGTCCTCTTCTACAGAGCCTGCCATGTTGTACCGCCATGTTTCTACAGTAGCCCAGAACGGACAAACAAAACACTGGCTCTAGAGAGGGTCTTTCACGTCTTTTACGAGTTTTACGGCCACCGCAGGTTCTCCTAGATGCTTGCCAAGGCAGGGGGAGGAGTTTCAATTGGTTGCAATGTGCAACCTCACCACTAGATATCACTAAATGCTACATACTGATCTTTTAAACAGTTAATTTGTTGTTATTTGAACTTGTCTTGAATATTTCCAGTTTACCTCTGCTCTATGGCATTTCAAAAGGGAATATTGCATTTTTTACTCCACTACAGATGATCTGAAAGAAAGCTGGATGCAGATTAAGATCTATAACGGTGCATTGTTGTACAATTATTATTATACAATGTAACATCAAATAAAAACAGCTAAACTACATTAAACCCCAGAGTATATTAAGTAGTTAAAATCTGCTCCACCCTCACCTGCTACAACATTAAAATTGATTCATCAGTAATGATAATCTAATAATACAATGTGTAATAACATGACACAGAGGTGCTATTCTTCCTGCCTAAAGAGTACTAAGAGTTATCATTTTCATTTCATTATCATTACATTTACAGCATAACATCATTGCATTTGTGGATAATACTTCTGTACTTCAGTAAAATCTTCAATGCAGGACTTTTACTTGTCAGGGACTATTTTTACATTGTGACACTGCTGAGTAATAGATCTGAATACTTTTGACACCACTGATTGGACTCCAACCTCTTCATGACCTGACGTCTTCTACTATTTATTTGGTATTGAATTACACAGCAGGATGTGTGCGCAGTAAGAGCTGTCCATCAAAGAGTAAACGAAGAGCGCTTAAACAACCTCCAATGCAGAATTAAAATTGAGGGAGTGGAACAATTGGATAAACAGGATAATTTAACACCATTCATTTGAGTGAGTGGATTCAGTAATGACAGCTTTGGATTCAGGATGGCAGCTGTATTAAAACACAGCTGCCACACTCACTGACACTCCTGGTGCATACATAACCAGACCAGCCACAACAACCTGTAACTTCAGGATGCAGCTATGACAATAATTGAGAGATTAATCGATAATGAAAATAATCATTAGTTGCAGCCCTACCACGATACCCAATGGGCTCAATAAATTAATATCTGCTGTTCCTAAATTGATACAGTGGGATCTGTGGACCTCTATTGGCACACACAAAAGTGATGGTTTTATTTTGCCACTGTAATCTTAGGAGGACTACAACTAACGATTATTTTCATTATCAATTAATGAGACAGTTGTTTGTCAGTTAGTCATTTGGTCTATAAAATGTCAGAAAATGGTGAAAAATGTCAATCTGTGTTTCCCAAACCCCAAGATGACGTCCTCAAATGTCGTCTTTTGTCCCAACCGACCGTCCACAACCCAAAGATATTCAGTTTATAAGTTTATTTTTTCTTTAAAAAAATGTCCCAAAACAATTATTAAAATAGTTGCAATTAATTTTCTGTCCATTGACAAACCAATTAAATGACTTCTCATTGCGGATCTAAATCTTAGCATTAGGAGAGCATGTATAAAAGTGACCTGAGATCATAGATTTCTTTCACCTTTTTTATTATTTGGAGTTGATCTGTGTTTAAAGAGCGTACCTTAATCAGCTGAAGTGGATTGTTTAACAACTACACCAGAACAGTTCCTAATATTTCTTTCTTATTTTTTTAAACATTTTCCACCCAAAGCCACAATCGAATCATCAAAGAGGGAAACAATGAACTAGTCCGAGAGTGAGCTGCGATAATGACGTGTGCAATGAAAAATCATCATATTTCATGATAGAGTGGAATATTGTTTTGAAATGCAGTTGTATTTTCTTTCTTGGAATAAAATGTATTAACGCTCCAACCAGAGCTTCAGGGAATCCCGTAGGCTGGATTAATAACCGAGCTAATTGGGCAACAGCCCTGATGTCTCAGACCCTCAGGGGCCCGAAGGCCCCAGGTTCATTGTGTGGCAATTACACTGTGGAAATTTGATTTATTCAGATATAAATTAAATTATAAGGGCCTAAAGTGTCTCTTGCATTTTTAATCTCAATCTAATCCTAATCTGTTTCTAATCCTAATCCCTGTTTAGTAGGGGGATGTCAAAATCAACTTTTAATACCTTAGTTACAGTTGACCTTATGTTTATGTCAACCTTGGCTTGTTTCACTTTGTGTGTTGATTGCGTATTGGACTGTCATTTTGCATTTGTTCATCTCGAAGCAACTGTAGAACACATCTGCAGGTTTTTGCGGCCATCGGAAAACTTGCTTCTTTTGGCATGCTCCAAAGTTTTGGCTGGAAGACCTGAGTTTATCTGCCATAATTTGTCAGAGCTGTAATGAAGTCCATTCTTTCCCTCAGAGTGACAGAATGTTGATGCACTTGAACTCTTCAGTTCTAGTGGTTTCATACTCAACAGATTCCCTGTAGTGTTTTGGTGTAGAACTGAGAAATCACTTTTATGCACTTGACTTGACTAGAAAATGGGTCCAAAACAAGACTATGAGGAGGCATTGGACATGCTGTGCATGGCACGCAAATGTCTCAAGTCTCCCAGAAATTCCATGAACCGCCAACAAATGAGCACCAACTCCTGCACCCCCAAGCAGCAAGGGAAATCTCCCAAAACTATGCAGCACCATTACATTTACATGATAACACAGTCTGCATAAGTGGTGCAGGGTGGTTGCAATGAGTTCCTCCACTGGATGGCAGCAGTGCGCTGACAATGCCCATTCAGTTCGACATTCAGGATGTGTAGATGTGTGCTTTGAGATCTATTTTGATCAAATATCACTTGTGTGAATTTGACTATATTTCCAAGTTGATGTGCATATCTTCTTAATTTAATTAAGTCAAATTGTAGGCTATGCGACTGACAATTGTTAGTATGGAGGTACTTTTTTATTTTACAAAAAGTCATGTTTTCTTTTGTCAGAGTAAGAGCTCAACAATAGTGGCAGACATAAATTGCAGCATCTTTAATACTGAAAGATTAGTCCCTTAATTGACCAGTTAATCAAATGAATTGCACTAGTCAACAACAATTTTTGTAATTGATTGTTAGTTATTTATCAAGGATAAATGTCAAACCTTTACTGGTTCTAATACTTTAAATGCTGATTTTCTTTAGATTTTTTAGACTGTTGGTAGAACAAAACAAGCAATATGAAAACCTTATATTTTTGCTGTGGGCACATTCACAATGTTCTTACATTTCATAGAATAAACAATTATTGTAAAAATAATCAGCAGATTAACTGATAATGAAAATTGTGAGTTGCAGACCTCATTTTGTGTGGCAGTAGTCAATAGTAGTACTGAGCTACCTGAAACTCCCCTGAAACATCCCTCAAATCTTCCTGAAATAAATTCTCATAGTTCAAGATGTCCATGCATGATTAGTCAACATGTAAATTTAGACACATTTTTGTGGGTGGGCCCATTTGCAATATTGCAGCTCTCACAAAACACCACAGATCTGGCGTGTTGATACAGAATGACTATGCCATCAAAATATTTTTACATAATCACATAAAAATTCAACATATTGGGGCTTTAATTTTCAGTGCAGTTTGACTTACCTGTCTCTGTTTGTTTTTTCTCACAGATTGAACAATGTGATTGTTCTCGGAGGCAGCCGCACTCCTATGGTCCAGGACCTCACCTTACTTCACTAGAATGTACTTGATGAATGTACCTCCTGTCGCAGCGACTCACACAGAATGGAGAAAATGTGGCCCACCTGGAGGCTATAGCCTTCCAATCTGCTTCAATGACTCTGACACTGAGTTGTCCACCAGAGGCACACCTATCTCGGATAAGGTCCAGATGATCATAGAGAGTCTAAGGAGCACCCAGTCCTCACTCGAGATGGGCGACGAGATCGAGGGAAATGTGCTATCAGGACAGGAAGGTCATCCCCAAGTCTGCAAGGTTGCAGTGGGTTCTTTTGTAGGAGCCAAGTCCAAAACTAAAGGTCCCACTGAAAACCAGCAGGCAGGTGTTTCCTCTCCAATCAACCATGAGAGCAGTGACTCTGACAGCGATGATTCTGTGGACAGAGGAATTGAGGAGGCAATACTGGAATACCTGAAGGAAAAGGATGATCACAAACGCAAGGCGGAACCATGCACCACTTTCCTCCAAACATCCAAAATTCCCAGGAAAAACCCACCTATTCCTGAGGTTTCCAAACAGAACTCTGACAGCAATACATTTTTGATTGCAAGCAACCAGTTTCCAAAAAGTGTCAAAGCTGAGACCCCCACAGCACCAGCTGTCATACCTATAAAAAAGTATATCAAAAACAAGGCCTTTCTTAATGACAACACAGTTAAGAAATTGGATTCAAATAAATCAGCCAAAAGTTTACAATTGGCCAAAGAGCAGGCAAAGAGCCCTTCAAAAACAATCGACCTCCTTAACAAAATAAAGTCCCCAGTCACAGTTAAGGAGGAGGAAGATTCAAATGATTCCAGTAGCGATGATGGCATCGAGGAGGCCATTCAAAGATACCAGTTGGAGCAAAAGGAGCAGCAGAACAGAAGGGAAACATTCAAGTCGCCTGCATTCGAAGAGGAGTCTGACTCTACAAGTGATGATGGGATTGAAGAAGCTATTCGCAGCTACCAGCTTGAGCAGCTGAAAGAGAAGAGCGTCCTGAAACCGTTCTTACACAAGCAAAAACCCATAAGTAAGTCATTAATACAGGCTGTTGGAAGTACAAGCACGGAAAACATGAAGAAACACAAAGTGAGAAAGAAAAAGAACAGAGCAGAGAGAGAAGTGAAATCTGTTCTACCTCCATCTGTTTTCATTCCCAAGAACACACTTTCTGACAGCCAGAGAGGTAAAGGGAATGGATTACTTTCACTGAAAGTTGAAAGTTTTAAGGAGCAACCTACGCCTGCTCCTCCAAAGGCCAATACAACTGCAGAGCTCATGTGTGCTGAGGCAATATTGGACATCTCAAAGACTGTTATGCCTGTGACCTTCCAACATAGTGTCGGCCTGAGCAGCTGTGCCCGCAACGAAACTTCCTTGCAGTCTTCACTTCCTGACAACTGCCCAGATGATGAAAGTGACGAAAGCTCTATTGACAGTGAAGATGGGATTGAGCAAGAAATCAGGAAATTTCTTGAGCAGAAGGCACAGATGCACAACAAGCCACCCAGCTCTGCTGTGACTCAAGAGCCAAAAAGTATGAACGAACCAGAGAAGATGAAAACAAAACAAGTTGTAACCCAAAAGAAACCTCCAAGATTGTCCTTGACACAGAGAAGAAAACACAAAGAGGAAAACCGTAGTGTTTCCAACGCATCAGGGATAGATGATGTTAAAGATACAGCCCCTAAACCTTTACATGAGCATAGACAAGAATCAAGCCCATTGGTATCTTCCCAGAGAAGTCAAACACAGCCAATAACTGGATTACACAACACAGATCAAAGTGGAGACAAAAGCAGCTCACTTGACAGTGATGAGGACTTAGACACAGCTATAAAAGACCTGCTCAAGACAAAAAAGAAGTCAAAGAAAAAGACAAGAGACTTAAAGCGGAAATCAAGGAAGTGCCTCAAGGAGGAAAAACCACTGCTAGCGAATGCTTTACAGGCCAAAAAGTTAAAACCTGATCCTATTTCCAAGCGTAGTGCTTTGAAAAAGGTTCAAAAGAGTAAAGATGACATGAGAGACAAGTCTACATTGAGTAAAAAGACAATTTTGCAACATAAACAAACTAGCAAGAGTAAAGAGCATAACATGCATGAGGATGAAACAGAGAAATTGAAAGGGACTGAGGGTCAAGACACCCCACTGCTATACAATGCTCAGACTCAGACAGCTCTTCAGATAAAGGAAGACAGCAGTTCAGTAGACAGCGATGATAGCATTGAGCAAGAGATCAGAAGGTTTCTGGCTGAAAAGGCCAAAGTTTCCACTGCAGAGAAAAGTAAAGACGGAGAGGTGTCAAGGAATGGTACTGTCATGGTTGGTACCCCACTTCAAGATGAAGACAATAAACAGGAAAATCAGCTGGCTGAAATTCCAAGGAAAAGTATCACTCCCCTTTCTGGACGATCTCCACTGAGTAGTCCCGAAAGTAAACCACCTCAAGATAGGCCGCAACTTCCAACGCCACTGAGTCTGCCGCCAGACAACTCTATCTATTCTGTCAGTGCACAATCATGTCTATCCTCAGTCCAGTCCTGCAGCCCCAGTCTTTTGGAGCCAGCAGACGGGGCAGGGGTTGCTAGATCTGAGCAAAGGTGGCCTTCAACTGGGAGAGGTGATATCCAGGATGTCACTCCACAGACGGAGAGAGTTCGGCCAGTTTTGAATCCCAACATTGCTCATTCTCGCTCTGAGTCAATCAAGTGGCGCCAGAGCCTTGGACTCCCCACTAGTGACAAAAGGACTCTCAGTCGAACTCCATTCCATATCACCTCGTCTAAAATCAACGAGACTGCATCAGAAATTCCTCCATATCAAGGTCGGGGCATCGACCTCAAATCGCAGACTCCAGTCACTGTTTGGTCCTCTGCAAGGACCAGCAGAGCACCTTTCACCTGCTCTACAGAGAAAACTGTAAATACCACGTTTCGACCGCCTGTTTTGAATCTTTTTTCCGCTGCCAGGCAGCTCCCAGGAATGTCATTTACACGGAGCTTTGCGCCTGGCCACAGTTCGCAGTGCCCTATAGAAGAAGAAACAGAGAGTATGGTGCACATGTCTAAAGACAAGAGCGTGTTTGTCGAACTGGAATCTGATAGGACCAATCATGTCCAGGTCAGAAGCAGGGAAAGGAGCGAGGGAAAGGAGAGAGCGAACTTGCTAAGTGAGATAAAAAGAGAGGGCGAGAGCATGAAGATAGATGATAAAGAAGTACATCCAGAAAGAACAGAGGAAGAATTTATAGATGAGGCAGATTGTGAGTCAGACAACAGGAGAAATCCAGAGAAGAAGCAGGGCTTTTCCACATTGTAAGTATTTCTTTGGCCACTATGTCGCACATAGCATCATAATCCAATTTCATCACTTGATTGTGCCCTGCTAATAAATATAATGTAGGTTATGATCAAGTTCATTTATAGGCTCTAAGGGAATGTTTGTTGATAAGAAAAACGAAAACAGGCATTTTTAAAATGTGTTTGTACATTTATATGGCTATGTAACACAACAGCAGCATCATGAAACTTTTTTTTGTGCTCTGAGATTAATTCATATCACTGAACCTTTTGAAAAGCAATACGGTGACATTTTGGCTCAGGAGGCAGACTGGCATGAAAATTAACCTCTTAATATGATAAAATAAAGGTTAAGGCCAAATGCTTAAAATTAGGATGTATCTTTTTTATGTAGTGGGACAACACAATGAACAAAGTTCATCAGAAAAACACTTGCTGTTATCACATAACCTTACGCAATTTACCTGAGATAGGTTTACTTTAAGTGGAAGACCTTTTTATGTGCAAAAGTTAAAAAGTCTTTATTGCTGATGTTATTGTAATATGTTTCCAACACTGCCTTCATGAAGGGTATTTCAGTAAAAACCCCAAAACACAACATAGGCTATATTGTACAATTAGATTCGATCCATTCACGTTCAGCTGTACAGCTTGGTGTGAAACAGACCGGTTCAAATACTATTGGATAATTAATCAGCAGCTATTTTTATCATCAGTTAATTGTTTCAGACATTTTTCAAGCCAAAACACCCAACATTTTCTGGTTTCTGCTTCTCAAATATCAGGATTCGCTGCATTTCTTTGTCAAATAGCAAATTGAATATTTTGGGGTTTTTTGACTGTTGGGTCAGCCAGAACAAGACATGAAGATTATGAGAAATTGTGATGGGCATTTTTTTACTTTTTTACATTTCAAACAATCAGTTTGAATAATTGGCAGATGAATCAATTCTTAAAATAACCTTTTAAACATTATTAGCTATGTTATAAAAACTTATGTAACGTGATTATATTTATCAAAATAATATGAATTATGTTAGAAAATTAGACAAGTTAATAGAACGAGACCAAAGCACGAAAACCAACTCGTCATTTTAAACTGGTTATTTTATCACCCAGCACTTATCTCTTTCTAAATTCTGAAGTCTTTCACTGATCGATTTTGATGACTGAAACTCTGACCAGACTGCGCTCCTGGAATATTCATTCACCCCCACAACTTATGAAGCATAATACATTTTGCTGTGACTGAACCTGCCCAGTTGTCAACCATTTACTTTATATACACTCTTTAGTTGTGGTTGCTGGTGTGGTCAGCCCATACTTTACTCTTACCTCCCCAAGTAGTACCTTCCATCCAACTTGAAAAATGTGTCTTTACTTCATCCCTCACCCCAAAGAACATTTTTTTCATCTCACACTGCTGGAGCTCTAAATCAGTCCCTTCCTTTTGTGCTTTTAATGATGATTATTTCAGAAAATTTCCCCTCTCACCTCACCTACAAATGCAGGATCGCCTTTTTAACTTTTGCACATAAAGAGTAAATAATCCAGGGTACACTTCTAAAACAAGTTCTTCCCTTCACCCTCAGTATATACCTTTTTTTTTTAGGGCAATTTCAGAACGACAGTCGGTACTGGAAAACCAAAAAACCAAGCAGGGATGCAATCTTGTATCCTTTCAAGTACCACAGAGATATTAATATACTACATTTCCCAACATTATTTCTTTTTCAGACACTGAGCCCTTAGTTCACTGTGTGGTTTAAATTCATACATTTTTAATAATCAGTTGTCAGTGAAAGCCACTACAGCAGTCTTGGACTTCTGACCTCTATGACTGAAGTGTTATTCCAGATGCCACAGAAGCCACACATTTACTCGTCTCTGTCGCTCTGTCTTACTAGACTTGATATTTAGTGTGTTCATTTCTTTCTGTCATGTAAAAGTTTTCTTGAATTTCCTATGTGAAAAAAAAGGCTATTTATTTTTGTTTATCAAAAAAAAAAAAGTTACTGAACATGCTGTGCATTGCCAGGTTTTGTAAATATTTTGTAAGAGGTGTTTTCTTTTCTTTTACTCTTTCAGATAAAAAAAAAAAAAAAACTTGCTGTGTCTTTTAAGTGCATCTGTGTAATAAAGAGTGGAATCAAAGCAACAATGTGTCTTCTTCGTTAATAATATATCATTTGTAATATTGGAACACTCCTCATGGTGATTGAAAATCTACCGTCTTTTAATTAACGAGCTATACTCACCGGCTTGAAGATGGTCTATGAAATGAATGACTGGGGAGTGGTCTCATGCATGTGCTGCTCTGCTTTGCCCAGGTCTTTGTCCAGTGCCATTGACCCTGGCATCACCTTCAGACCTTGCATAGCTCTTACCACAGAGGAGAGAAGCAGGACGTTCAACAGGAAGTACCTGACTGATAAATACAAGAAGGTACCATTATGTAGAAACAAGACAGAGTTTGCACCGCTTCACTACTTGTATCCCTTTAAATCATTCGATGACATGTTAGCTACACTCACTGGTCAATCATTTGCAAGAAAACTCAGAATATTTCTTTTACTTTGGCTCTCGAATCCAGAGATTGTGAAATACTGTATTGCACAATGTTTGCAGGCGACAGCTGCTCTGAGTAGTGTTTTCGTGCAGAAGAAGACTGTGCAACATGTCAAAAGAAAGCTTCAGTTCATTTCGGTGAACAGGTACGTGATCCAAATGGTTTTATCTCCACAAGCGGTCGCAGTAAAATAAGACTATTTTCATCTTTTTCAGGAGAAATGAAGCGCCGACCCTGCACAACATAAATAAATAAAAAGTAATTATGCATTTGAAACATTCATGTGTTTGATATTACAACATGAGGGCTGTTTTTGATAATTATTTTGAATTTTGTAAAGTTTTTGTTTCCGTAAGGTTGGATGTTTCAGGATAATGGCAATTTTTCATTTTGGATTTGACCTTTTTTAACTTTTTCTTTTAGTTGGGATTTTGGAAAAATCGTTTATGCCATGTTTTGTAATGTTACAATTTATATATTAAGGACATTCTACAAAATATATAACATTAAATGGCAGAAAGTTTTTGTTCAAATAGATGAGGACAATTCTTTGTCTTTTTTTCCCCTTGTTTTGAACCATTAAGTGAACCCTAAATTCCAGGAACTGCCTGAATATTCTGCCATTTTTCTTGACTTTATTGTCTTATTGTTGTTGTTTCTTTTCTTGTTGCTCTTGAAAAATCAGAGTTCAGAGAGGTTTCAGGCTTTCAAGTTAGTTGCAGTTCTTAAAAACTCATATTTGCTCACCCTGTACCAGAGAGATAGCATCAACATTTTGTCATAATACAGCTGTTGTTATTGTAAGAAGAATATTTGTTCTATATAAGGAGATGTTGCGTAACATTAACACTTGTAATGTTAGTAGGATTGTATTTATAAATAAAATTGTTAAATGAAAAAAAAATCACTTGGGCTCATGGGTATTGTAGTCTATGATAGAAAACTGCCACAACAGTACTTACTACACAGCAATTCATGAACTACAAACTGACCGCAGAATATTTTATTTTTATTTGTGCAGAATATGCAAACAAGAGACATTTATTAAGGAATGAGCTGGGACATAAAGGGATTAAACACATGGACCTTAAAACAATCTTCACAAACAATCTTGGAAATTCTGGTTTGAAACATATCCTTACCTTTAAAAAAAAAAAACATATTCTTAACTTAAACCAATGTCTTTCTTGAGTTTCTGTAAATAATGATTAGTTGGACAAAAAGGATTTTAAAAGATATCTTGACTTTGTTAATTAAAAAATAATGTATGCAGCAATAGCCAGACTCTTTCTCAACAAATATATCCAGTAAATGTGGACCAATATGATAAAGCAGGGGGTGTACTTATGATGTCTTGTTGAAAAAGTTGATGGATTGTTTTATTCTTAATGTGTTCACTCTATGCTATGAGGAACAAGTTTTCCCAACTTGTTTCAAAGACAATTAAGAAAAAAGTTGGTGTTGAATAAATTCAACATAATTATAGTGTTGACCATTTTCGTTAAATAACTGAATTAGCAATGAAATATTATATCCTCCACCTGTCTTCAAGACACAGGACTGATGGCAAAAATATAAGGAATATGTAACACAACAGTAGGTGGCGATAATACTTCGGCTGGCTGCTATTAAAACCAAGAAGAAGAACTACAAATACGCATGCGCACTTTGCTGACCTTCTGGGGTAAGCAAGTAAGCATGGCAGCCCGGACACTGATGAAAGGTATCTTTACATAATTATTTTTAATTGTCCAACGCAGTGAATATTTTGTGTTTATGTCACAAGTGTTAGAAATAACGGTGACATTGTTTTGCATGTAATTGTGCTTGTAATTCTAACCAAGAAAACTAGCAACTTAGCTTACAGCTAGCGTAAGTAGTAGCCAGCTGGGTACAAGTTAATATCAGTTATTTAACCGATATTTGTGTCTCATATTAAGGACTATGGGGGCTACGGCACTCACGGGCTGCTACGATCGGGTTTTCCTGTGGTGGACAACATTATACGACCGCAGCGTCCATCAAACCACCTCAACTCCAAACTGACGATGTTTCAGGTGAGCTAACAGATGTAGCAGCATATGATATAACGTTAACTTACTTGGTACTGTGTTTTGTCTTCAGACTTTGAACAATATTATTCCTATAAATATAAGTACATTCACTCAAATACTGTACTTAAGTACAATTTGGAGGTACTTGTACTTTATATGAGTATTTCCATTTGATGCCACTTCCACTTTTAAGAGGGAAATATTGTACTTTCTACACTACATTTATTTGACAGCCTTAGTTACTTTTCAGATGAAGATTTGACACAATGGATAATATAACAAGCTTTTAAAACACAACATATTGTTAACGATTAAACCAGTTGTTTCCAACCTTTTTAGCTTTTGACGTCTTACTAAAAGCAGTGTGTAGTCGGGGTCACATTTCAGATGTCTATGAGTTGTTAACAGCTCCACCAAATAGTGATTTTTCCCTCTAAACTTCTCACATGGTTTAATTTCAATAAATATTCAAATCATCCAGTATTTCACCAAAAATCAAAGATTAGAGAAAAAGTCCTAAAACTGAAAACAGATTTGTGTATCAGAACTTTGTTTTTTCTTCTTTTCTCTCCCATTAATCATCTCACGACCCCTCAGATTTATCTGGTGACCCTTTGGAGGGGCCCGACCCCTAGGTTGGGAACCACTGGACTAAACTAGCTAACCGTATATGAAGTAATTCGATATAGCTCCACAACAACAGTAACATGCTGCTCTAACACTGATGCTTCAGTATTAATAATCTAATGATGTCATATATAATAACATATCAGTCAGAGGGACCAAACCACTACTTTTACTACAGAACTTTATTTACATTTTGCTGATAATACATGTATTTTACTTGAGTATGATTTTTCATGCATGACTTTTACTTGTAATAGAGTATTTTTACATTACTGTATTGGTACTTTTATTTAACTAAAGGATCTGAATATTTCTTCCAACACTTTCTTACACACAGAAAAAATTATGAGCCTGCCACTCCAGAAGCCAGACTTTTTCCGTGTGTCTGAGCTCTTCTCGTTGAAAGACCTGTTCGACGCCAGGGTGCATCTTGGTCATAAAAAAGGCTGCAGGCACCGGTTGGTATGACTTTTGTGTGTCACAGGGATTAGTAGTCATTAGAGACATAGGGATGGGAATTTTTGATATAATCTAGACCTGCCACTATTACTCAATTACTCCATCGATATAACAATTAATCAGCAACAATTTTGATAATAGGTTAAGCTATTATTTAAGTAAAAATGGCATAAATTCACTGGTTCCAGCTTCCCAAATGTGAATCTTTTATGGTTTTCATACTACTCTATGATAAACTGATTACTTTTAGGTTTTGGACTATGTCAAGTCAATTTTATTTGTGTAGCCCAATATCACAAATTGCCTCAGGGGGTTTATAATGGATTCATTATGTATATGAAGAATGCGATCAGGAGGATGACGACCTCCATCATCATGGAGACTTGGGAAGACGACAGACTACACATGCACACTGAGGAAACTCATATCACACCATTGACATACACAGAGGAAGAAGAGACAAGCTACCACACACTAGGGAGACAGAAAGATAATATATGTACAGTACATGTTGTGTTTTACAGCTTTTGCTGAAATACCCCTGATGAAGGCAGTGATGGAAATGCACATAAAAACTCTTGGTTGCTTTGGCTGCAAGTTTAGGTTCAGTATCCTGCTGCGTTGTCTAATTTACGGGCTAAATCTCATTTTAATTTATGACTTCTTTAACCTGACGGTAATTTGCTTTTTCTTAGGCTTATGGAGCCATACCTTTATGGCTGCCGTTTGGACCATGATATAATCGACCTCGACCAGACCGTGGAGCATCTTCAGCAAGCCCTGAACTTCACCGCCCACATAGCGTACCGCGGCGGCATCATACTGTTCATCAGCCGCCGGCGTCAATTCGGCCACCTGGTGGAGAGCACCGCTAAGGACTGTGGAGAGTACGCCCATACGCGGTACTGGCAGGGTGGCCTCCTCACCAACGCCCCCACCCAGTACGGCCCAGGAGTCCGCTTACCAGACCTCATCATCTTCCTCTCCACTCTCAACAATGTGTTTCAGCCACACGTGGCCATCAGAGATGCGGCCAAGATGAACATTCCCACGGTGGGTGTGGTGGACTCAAACTGCAACCCCAGCCTGGTGACGTACCCCGTGCCTGGGAATGATGACACTCCAGCTGCCATGGAGCTGTACTGTCGCTTATTTAAGATGACCATTAGCCGTGCCAAGGACAAAAGAAGACAGATGGAGCTACTGCATGGCCTGACGGCACCCTCCTCACCAAACTCGTGACATAACATATTCTTATAAAATAAAAGACATTCAATAACGCAGTTAAGAGTCAAGACTGTCTGCCGCTCCCCTTCATCTTGCATCTGCACTTGGAAAAGATCCGATGTTTGTGTTCAGGGCCGCAGTGCTGTCTTGTGTTACGGATGAATGTTGTGTGTACGTCACTCATTAATGAATCTTGTTTCTGTAACATATGGTCTTTCTCATTTAATATTTTTCTTACAGTATATCTTTAAAGATGCATTGCAACTGTGTCCACATTGTAACTGCCGTGCACCGCTGATACAAGAATGACTTTTTACATGGACTGCCATATTCTGACTTTTGACAATCTCATTTAGACAGGACTTTGTGTTACTGTTGCATTCATGTTCACAATCCCAGGCTGTAGAACATAACCCAAACTAAAATCCTTTTCATGACAACGGAGTGTCAAGTCTCACTCTTATTTTCCTGGATCTAATCTTCCTGTCATGTTGCCACTGTGGTGTACTATTGAGGTTAATGTTTGTACATATTTTGCAGGAAACACAGTTTAAACCCAGTCATTTTCTGGCAAAACATAATAGTGGTTTTAAATGGTAGAACATGTGTGTACTCTAAGTGTTGCAGCTTGTCCCAAAATTTTATGAAGCTTATGATAGACAGACTGCTCCAAGGAGTGTGTAAACATCTTCTAATGCCTTTTGAGTAATCTGGCAATTTTGACATACTTGTAGCCTTGATACACTTTATAAAGTGTATTCTGACAATGACCCTATTCCGCTTCAGGGAAATTCATAAGCAAACAACGCTTCATCATTCAGGTTGTTGTTCTTCTAATTGGATTAATATTCATATGTAAACATAGTGTTTGGATATGAAATTTCTTTCCACAAGCAAGAGGAAAAGCACCTCTGCTAAAGGTCTTCAAGATAAACAAGCCGTGCAGTTTCTAATAAAATATGCATCACACAGTGTTGTCATTTCTGTTCATCTTACTGATTTATTTCAGTAGAAAACTAATGGTTTGAATTCTGGAGATAATTAATATTCCTTTGTTTTTGTATAATATATTTGTTCAATAGCTCTTTTTTTCCGCCAATTTCGTGGTTGAACAGACTCAGCTAGACTAATACATTCAGTTCAACTGAGATCTTTATTGTCTCACAAGAGGAATTTCTTTTTTGCAGCAAAGGCAGCACAAAACATTAAGTATAACTGCAATAAAAATACATGATCGGATCTTATTTACTGAGAAACTCTCAGATTGTGCAATGTACAGTATTAACTTGCATGGTAGACCCATACTAACAGTACGACTTTATTAAGAAGTCTCAGTAAATTTAAAAGAAAACAACTTTTTTTTTTATGGCACCACCACTCCATTATGTGTTTTTCACAGATTTACAAGAACAGAGGACAATGACATACAGTATAACACCTATTATTCCACTGTAGGCTGTTTGTGAACTACATGAAGTTTTGTCGCTCTCACTTCCTGTAGCAAAGAGCAGGACCCCCAGTGATCCCACAATAAGAAACTCATCAGCTATGAGCAAATCATCTTATTCATATTTGTCCTGCTGCAACCAATTCAAGGACTTCCTCTGAGTAATCCTGAGTTGTTTGACAAATACAGGTCTTGTCAGTCCAGGAAGGGGATTTCCTCTTGTGCAATCCTTCCCAAGGTTTCTTCCAGTTTCGCTTGTTAAAAAGTGTCATTTGAAGTTTGTCCTTGCCCGCTTGGGGAGGGAATGTCCTTACTACTTGGGTGTGGCATAACTTTACTACATGAATTGTTCTGTTCTCTTATATCAACAAAAAACAAAGTCATATTTCATTTCCTCAACACAAATTGAATTCTCAACTAATTCAGAGTTTACAACACTCAAGGAACAAGAAATGCCACTTAATCTAGTCAATACTCCACTCCACTTCTCTGTTTCCTATTCTATTTCTGGGATGAGGTGCTTTATCTTCTACTTCTCTTTTAGCACAGTGTGGAATTTGACTTGTGAGATGAAGGATTTTCAACTGATACAGGCTATGCCCATTTTTGCCTGGAAATATTCTCTGCCATTTAGGATTTTTGCTTCCGTTGGTACATATTTCACCTAATCTTCACCAAACTTGGTTAATATCATATTTAGATGACCCTGGACAAAACTTATGAGTTCACTTCTGGGTGTCACTTATCATTTGTCTGTAATTGGTTGCCAAACTTTTGAAGGTGTGGATGATGCCCTTATTGGGCCAGAACTTTCCAGTGTTAGATTGGATTGCAACCTAATTTGGGAATGTTGTACATAAAACAACACTGCACAAGTGTGTAACATTTGATATAATTCTACCCACAGTAAAGTAACATTGTAACATAATATTTCTTCAATTCTGTTGTCTTTAATAAAATGAAATTTGGTACACAAGGTCTCCATGAGAATCTGCACGGCATACTGAATCATGGCACCGATAGCCCTACCCTGTGGTCTTGAGTAAAATACCACCATACTAATTATTAACTGCAATATCTCTTAAACGTAATATACCATGGTAACCAAATTCTGCAAAGTTGTATAGATGGGGATGCTGAACAAGTGTGTTGTATTTTCAACAATGCTTTGCAAGTTATTCCGGCTGTCAGCATGTAGCCCACTTTTTTAGGTAGTCTGCCAACTGTAGGACAATGCAGGAGATATCTAACATTTGGTGTCAGACTGTTTTCAGTCGTTGACTGTCTCAAGTCTGTGATCCCAGAGGACACTTATATCTCCCCTGGTGATTCTATGTTGGACCTGAACTATAAACTGGACTTTTGCCTTTGGTCTGATTTACGGCAAGTGACACACCTGCTCAGCTGGACTGAGGTCAGGTGATGACAATGCCAGTGGAGAACATTACATATACAGCAGAGTAAAGTCCATCTGAATGATGGACTTTACTCTGCTCTCTACTTATCAGCTGCTAGTTTCTTCTGGCTGTTTCCAGGTTATCCTGGTGCAGTCACTGGATGAGTTTATGCATCAGCATACCAATGGAGGTCCCACACCTGTCAAATAGGACACATGACATTTATTATATTTATATTTCTTTACTTTGCAGTCTGCATGCACAAAAACAATGCTGGTAATGTAAACATTTGTGAGCTTAATAAATCAAAAATGCATGTCAAAACACCCCTAATCCCTACATATACGACTGAAGAGGTTTCAGTTAATTCACTTCTCCCATAACTTTAAGTAGAAATTTCACATAGCAAATAATCTAAATGATGTGCAAAAGCTGATAATAATAAAGGAGTAACGTTAGCATAAAACCGCAGTTTGTTAGCTACCAATCAATTAGCATTGCTAGCGTTGGTTATCCTCTGAGGCTAACGGTTAGCTACGGTGGTGGGCAGGTAAATAACTTAAGCTGTGTTTGGTTGGAAAGGTTAACTTGATAAAGTCATGCACACAACAAGACAAACAGACCACAAACATACAGTTGAACTCACCTGTACGTAACTTTGAAAATCCCTTGGTTGGTTCCGCCGCCTCTGTTTCTTTCTTTCTTTCTTTTTTACATAGTTTTATCTCCAAAGTGTGTAAAAGAAGTTATGAATTATGTTCATTATTTAGGCTATTTGTTTATTTATTTATTGTGGCCTCTCCTTAAATTGAGCTGCGGCCAACACGCTTCAAAACGCGCAACTTTTACTTTGAAGGCGAGCTGTCTCTGTTTCCGGCTCCCGACTTCCTGTTTCAATTTTCTTTGCATAGGTTGGATAATGGAACAAGCGGACACTTTAGCGTGCTGAATTGTATTACACCTCTTAAGACAATTAAATCTGGTAATACCCTCAAAAATTGGGGTTTTCAACAACTGCAAATGAATTATACTTCATGCACGGACATTGATGCTACTTTGTACTTCTACTCCACAACAATGCAGGAGGAAATATTGTACTTTTTATTCATCTACTTTTATTTGACAGCCAGTTACTTACTTCAGATTAAACTTTTACATTAAATAATGTAGCTATATAATATATAATTTTATAAAATACAAAAAGTTAAAGATTAAATTAGTAGTTCCCAAACTTTTTGGCTTCTCACCCCTGTGTGTGTCTCCGAGGCCCAAAGAGGTACTAGAACTTTCCAACATTTCACAAAAAAAAAAGTTTGTTTATTCTTCTTTCCTACACCCAGGTGATATCACAGTCACAACTGCCAAGTAGACTACTTTTACTTTACTTTAAGTACATTTAGCTAATAATTCTTCTGCACTTTTACTTCAGTAGGATCTTAAATGTAGGAAGTACAATTGCTTAAGTAAAGGATCTGAGTCATGGATGTATTATAAGAGCTCTTATTATGCATCCATGATCTGAGTGTTTCCTCCACTACTGTAAATATGTAAAGGCAGGGTGACCTGTGTTCCCTCTTTGAGGACAGGAAACGCAGGCAAGATTTTTTGTCGGAGGTACAAAACCATGGCACAGCTGAGGTCCCGCATCTTTCCCTTTAAAGAAGCGCAGTGATGAGTTGCGGGGAGAGAGAGGCTGCGAGCTCACCGGGAGACCCGCTGGCTATTTATGTGTCACAATTATGATCAGTGTCGACGAACAGACTGTTTCTTACATTCATGGGATTCGCTCGTGATGGCAGCTGGACGCTGAAGAGGAGATCCTGAGATTTTTCTGGCTCATATGGAGCTGAAATCTGAAGGGCGCGCTATTATTTTTCTCCGGCGAATGATTTTTGATCAAAGAACTGGATTATGAAACCAATTTGTGTAAACCATTTATGCTTTGTCAGCCCCGTGTGCTGTCAAAAAAGATTTAAAGGCTGAGGAAATTATCATGGCATATGCTGCGCGTAATTATTAGATTGAGTTTTGTGGGGGTTTTTGCGACGCATGGCGTAGGTTGCAGTGAGGATGTGATCAGACAGGAATCCCTGGTTTCTCGCTCCGCTGCCTCCCAACAGAGTCGCTCATGATGCCCAGAGCTTTGCGGAGACTGGTTCATTTGGTGCTATTCTGCCCTCTGTCCAAAGCCCTGCAGGTACGGACAAGCATGCTGCAGCTGCTTTTGTTGCCATAAAACGGTCCACACACGGTTTACCTGCGTGCATGTCAAACACACAGGGCAAAATCTGCGTCGATGGCTTCCTTGTACAGTGCTCATAAATCACATATCATAATTAACATATCGGCTATCTCGGTTTTCTCTTAAAGTCAGCTGTTCATTCATTCATCCATTGTTGTGTGCAGGCCTCAGCAGTGGGAAGTAATTAAATACATTTACTCAAGTACTGTAGCCTACTTGAGTACAATTTTGAGGTACTTTACTTGGATATTTCCATTTTATGCTACTTTATGTTTTACTCCACTACATTTATTTACAACAACAACTCAAACTCGTGATCAATTTAATTTGTTACATTGTTATAAATGATTATATGAACATTGAAGTACTGCTTACATGTTAATGCCAAAATGATCCAATAATATAATAACATAACACTGACAGAGGCCATTCTGCATAATGAGTATTTTTTACTTTTAATACTTTACATTTTGTTGCTAATACCTCTGTACTGTTACTTACTGTATTTTCTTCTCTCTCCCCTCCAAAGAGTCGTCTCCCAGCCATCAAGGTGAAATACCTTCTCCTGGCATGGCTGGGCATCCTCATTGCCAGCTGGGTCATCTACATGCAGTATGCCTCCTACTCTGAGCTCTGCCGTGGGCATGTCTGCCATATGGTCATTGTAAGTATGGTTTCTCAGTTTCATGAAAATCAATATCATAACTTTATCAGTGTGACAGTGACAAAACTGATCATCAAAATGATCACTTTAGTCATCTATCAAGCAAAAATGCCAAACATTTGCTGGTTGCATCTTCTCAAATGCGAAGATTTTAAGCTTTTCTTTGTCAAAAATGATAGTAAACTGAAGGTCTTTGCATTTTTGCATCATCTTGGTCTCTAAGAAGCTAAAAGGGGCATTTTTCTCTACTTTCTGACATTTTATAGACAAAATGATTAATCAAGAAAATAATCAATAGTGAAAATAATCGTTAGATGTAGCCCTAATATCAGGATGGTACAGGAAGGTGAGGAATCATAAATTTAGGTTACTTCATCATCATGTCTTCACATTCAGCTGTTCAACCAAATCTGTACTCCAGTGTGGTTATGCTTTGCCCAGCTTTATTGATTTAATATCATGTTACTGATTTAATGGTCACTTAGTGGTGTATAACCACAGTATAAGATCCGCATAACAGGTGCACCACAGGGAAAATCCAATATAGGCACAAATGGGAGGACTATAATTACACACATTCAAATCAATACAGAAGTGATTTGTTTTGAGCCGAAAATACACTATTATATGTCTACAATCTGGCAAATTTATACAATTTTGGAGTATGTTAGAGGAAGATTTGGACCCAGCTAATTTGTTGTTGTTCTAGCTGTGTCTTAGACCTGCAGACAATCCTAAGGCAGAAAAAGAAGAATAGGCATAATACATGCTACATAGAATAAGAAAATAACTTTCCAGCTGCTGCAGTAAAGTGCTTCAACACCTAAATAGTGTGCAAGGTTTCAAAACAAGGTCGACTGGACAGGAGGACTTTTTTGAGGAAGATGAGGGACAGTTTAGGGACTGCATGTGTTGGCCTCCTATTTCAAACAAGACCTTTAATGCAGGGCAAAGATACAGCCTATAGCTTAACTACTCTCCTACTGTGTCCAGCTGTTCCCAGAGGTTTCAGCTGTCGAGAACAGAACAGGCATTGACATTTAACGAGTCTCCGAGGAACTGGACGGTGATTTACAGGAAAACTAATTAATGCACGATGAAAGATCAATGATGGAAACTCAATATAGCCAATAATCAGATCTGCACAGCAGTGTGTGTGTGATTGCATGTTCACGGATGTACAGTTAGTGAACGTGTGTTTTAGACGGTACACACAATGATTGGAAAAAGGGGGAAACAGCTTGCTTTGCTCTGCCTCGGGCATCTGATTATATAGTGCAAACTACAATGAGTGACCTATATCAGTACAAACAGTGCTAGAGTACATTGGTGAAGCAGGTCACAAATGTCCATGAAAGATCTTAAGGAACACCTTCTTCCCCCCAGTTCCCAATTTTTAATCTTTGTGCAAGATTTCTGGGTTGTAACAGCAGCTTGCATTGTCTTCTTTTGAACATAAATGCCATTTAAAACAATGCAATCTTAATGGCTGCAGTTTGGTGCTCCTGTTTAGTAGGATGATTGCAAAAGCTTGCATTGAGTAAAGGTTGGAGGTGAGTAGAAAAAAATAAATTGAGGTGGTTGGTATACCTTGATATGACTTGTGTTTTTAAGTCATTAGCTTCTGATATTTGCCAGTGCAGATCCTTTTGCCTTGTGTGTTACTGAGGTTTCATACTCCATCTGCGTGAGTGTGAAAGTTGACACATCACATGACCTCTGACGGCTGCTTCTGAGCCAACTGGAGGAGTTTCCACCACATCAGAGCTGACTACTGTACATTTAAAGCCCACAAACAGTACGATTGCATTTTTAGAAACATATTCACACATTGTTGTCAACAGAATATCTGTTTGCACAAATGTATTGTCAGTTAATGTCTTTTATTATTTGACTAGACTGCTGTTCATATTTTAGCAAGTTATTCACAGTATAGGTACACACTATTGGAGTGCAATAGTGTGTACCTATACAAACCTATAATAATTTTGCCACAGTAAATGAAATCACATCAGATTGTAGTGTGTTTAATGATGTGTTGATAGTTATAAATGTATCAAAATGCAATGGAACATTTGTGTATACTGAGATCAAAATAGCCTTACTAGGTAAATGCCATTAAAGGAAAAGTTCGTGATTTTTCATGTTTGTCTTAAAACTATAGACAGGTGTCAATATGCACATTAAAACAGGTTTTGCCTGCTGTGATTCCTCCTGTTCATACTGGTCAATAAGAGATCCCCTCTTAATACACTTAATACCTATCACATTAATATCAGCATGAAACTCAAACACTTAGTCGAAATCCAAGTTTGATGGATTATTATACTCGTATACTAATATACTAGTACTGGTGGTATAGTATGGTACCCTGTGCTGTTTAGAAAGTTATGAGACAACATTACTGATATTTGCAATGCAGAGCTTTTGCAGTCGATTAAGATTTTTGCCACACTTGGACTTGACCTCCTTGGCATCTCTTTATCCATCTTCCCTAAATTGTCTAATTAAGTCCAAATGTTTGGACATACATTTTGGGATGCCATGTGTCATCTGGCTGTGCTTAGAGTGTTGCTCTGGACATACATTCCAGTAAATTTTTCTCTTCCCATGTGTGGAAATACTTGTTGTTATTTTTGATGGTAAACCATCCTGTACCTGTGCCCTTTAGCAGGTGGAGATATGAGATTTGCGGAGCAAGTTGGACTGTGGTGGAATAAGTTGAGATGTTAGAAATTCATGGCACACGTGAACAGAGGAAGTGGAGGCAAAAAAAAGGCTAGTTAGAGGACAATGACTTATGTCAGTAAACAATGTCCGCATAGGTTCTGGTGAGTGTTTACTGACATTGGAGGGTGAGATAAACAGAAGTCTTAAAATACTTGATGTATATACTTGATGTTGGATTTAGCTTTGCAAGAGAGTGAAACACTTGGGAGATTTTCCTGTCGGTTTCCTGTTGTTAACTCAGTGCATTTCCTGTTTCCTTTTTTGCAGTGTGATCACTACAGAAGAGGTATAATATCAGGCTCATCCTGCAAGGCATTGTGTGATCAGAGATCTCTAACCCTGCAGCGCTGCATGTCCACCTCCTCTACGCATCAGGTAAAATAAACACGGACCACACACACACACCTACTCAGTAAATCTCGACTAAAGAAAACAGTCAGGTTCCAAACAACCACAAGTTGCACAAGCATTTTGCACATTTAAAATGTTTTATTCATATAACTGTTGTGGCACAGTTTTCATTAATGCTTTTAAAATATTAGCACATAACTCTCAGGCTGTGGAATATTCAAATTCAACCCCCCCCCCCCCCCCCCTCACACACACACACACACACACACATACACTTCAGTAAATGGTAAATATAATGTCAATAAGATGACATTCTCACTTCATTAGGGAAGAACATTTAATTTGTTTTTCTAAAGGAAAACAAAATTTAGTATAGGGGTTACCCACTAAATCAGTAAAAATAACACCAAAAATTGGACCACAGGAGAAATGTTTGGTCTATATTTGGTATCAAATAGAAAATATATTTTATTTCATGTGAAAAGTGTAGTGCTCATTTGAATAACAGCTAATTGTAAATCAGTGTGAAAAGCAGACCTGTAGGCAGTTGTAGTAAATCATAAATGCCTGTAACAACAAATGTATAAAAAAACATAGCATGCAGACATATTGCATTTCTTACTGTCCTCACACTTTTCTCCTTGCAGGTGTACAGTGGACTGTGGAAGGAGAGACCTGTTGTGATCAAGTGCAATATTGAGGATCAAGTGAAGACTGATGGGACTCCGGACTCTGTGCTGCGACAGGAGATGAGCTTGTTTGACAAACCCACACGTGGAACCTCTATGGATGAATTTAAAGAGATGCTGCACAGTTTCCTCAAGGTATTTTTTTCTCAGTTAATTATAATCTGTCATAATAAGATATATTGTATGGAACAACTATCCAGCACCTTATTAGACTCCAGATCAACTTTTGTGTAGAAATCAACCAAATCAATTGAAAATTCAGTTGCGTAGTTGCCTAATATATACAAATAAATGTGCCAATATGTATGAGTATGTGTAAAAAGTATGTGAATCAATTTATCTCAGATATAGAAACGAAAGGTAAACACAGGCTGTATTAATCGATTGTGTTACAGACTACATATCGGATGTCTTATTTATTTGATTTTTTTTTGTTTATTTATTTATAACACAATTACCACACAATAACCAAATTGTGTCTACCCCCTTCCTGCAGGCTAACCTTGGTGAGCAGCCATCTTTGAGCACTTTGGTGGACAGGATCATCACCCTTGCTGATGTCAACCAGGATGGAAAAGTGTCTCTGGCGGAAGCCAAGTCTATCTGGGCTCTTCTCCAGATCAATGAGTTCCTCCTGATGGTGGCACTGCAGGAGAAGGAGCACACCCCCAAACTGCTAGGCTTCTGTGGAGACTTGTATGTGACAGAACGTGTGGGCCACAGCTCCCTCTACAGGCTAGAGGTGCCTCATTACCTGGAGGCTCTGGTCCCAGAGGCCTTGAGTTCCAGCCTGAACCACTGGCTCGCACCAGCCTGGCCCCGCAGGGCTCGCATCACCATCGGCCTGCTGGAGTTTGTGGAAGAGGTCTTCCATGGGTCCTACGGGAGTTTCCTAATATGTGATGCCAGTCCTCGCCACGTGGGCTACAACGCAAAATATGACTGCAAGATGGCCAATCTGCGCAGTGTGGCATCTGAGGCAGTTGTTCGGGGATATTTGAGGGGACGCCGCTGTGAGACAAATGCAGACTGTACATATGGCCGTGACTGCACGGCCACCTGTGATCGACTAGTGAAGCAGTGTAATACTGAGGTTGTACAGCCCAATCTTGCCAAGGTGTGTGTGTTGCTGCAGGATTTTCTGCTTTTTGGAGCACCTTCAGATCTCCGTGGGGATCTGGAAAAGCAGCTACGCACATGTGTGACACTCAGCGGTCTGGCAAGCCAGATGGAGGTTCACCACTCTCTAGTCCTTAACAACCTGAAGACATTATTGTGGAAGAAAATTTCTAACACCCAGTACTCTTGAAAGCAGGTTGAGACCATTCAATCTGTATTTCTACATGATGAGTTAATTCTTACATGAAAATATGAATAGTTATTGCTGATAAAACTTTGCAAAATGTTTTAGAGGGTGGTGGTGTAAATGTATTTTCACTCTACATTGACTGTGAATAACAGGAAACTGTGAAATAATGAATATACAATATGAAACAGCAGATAAAACAAACTTGTTCCCTTAAAACTCATAAATGCCCTGTCATGCCTTTTTTTTTCAAATGCTTTATTTTGAGAAGCACATTCATCTATTTAGACATATTGTTCTCAGGACATTGCCAATAATTTTATTTGTAAAATTCTGTAATTAAATAATTTGTTTTTAAAATAAAGAAACCAACACTGGATGATTTAAAGATTAATACATCTTTTGTCTGTTCTCAGTAGAGACAGAATGTCAAATTGTGATGAGGTGTGACAGTTTTTATACAACTGTAAATAATGTTAGACCATTGTTGTTTCCTGTGTATAGGTGAATCTGCATTTAAAGCAGAGATAAGATACAAATAATGGATGGAACAATGCAGTTTTACAGTAGCCCTGAAATGTCCTTCTTTGCATTCATCTGATATTGATAATGCATTCAAATCAAACATGAAACAGACTGGAGTTGTAAAGGATGATCAGATATGATTAAACCTCACTGGTCTACTAATCCATAAATAAAGTTGGTTCAAAAAATGATTTTTCTCCACATTTTTCTTCATAACCTGGTTCTGGTGTTTGATACATAAGCAGGAGTTAATACTGCACAGGCTCATGCCAACGTATTATCTACTCAGGAAGGTGTTTTACCCTAACATTTGAAACATCACTTTTCACAGCAACACTTGAAGTATAAAGAATAAATTTATTATGAGACCAGCATGTTTTAGCTCATGGGTCCGTGCATGAAGTATAATTCGTTTGCATGGAACAGGCGGACACTTTAGTGCGCTGAAATGTATTGCACCTCTTAAGACAATGAAATCTGGTAATACCCCCAAAAATTGGGGTTTTCATTATACAACGTGAACAACTGCAAATGAATTATACTTCATGCACGGACCCTCATGGCCTTTATCAGGGTTTTAGACATTTAAATAACATGGGTACAAAACAAAAAAATAATTTACAAAGGTTAAAAAAAATAAAAGTCAATTAGTTGTGTACAAGGACACACTTGTCAGCCAATGACTGCCATTATGGACCTAATATGGTGTCATTTATGTCCATTACTGGATACACTCCTTGCCTATCTGCCAATCTGGGGATGTGATTGGCCTCAAACCACATGACCACATACCCAACCCGTTTGCTGTATGTGTGAATACCCCACTGGCTGACGTGTGTCTGTTTGTACATGATTGGTTTTCTTATACGTTTTGTTTTAACCTTTGTAAAAAAAATTTTTGGTTGTTTCACAACCATCTTATTTAAATGTCTAAAACCCCTAAAATGTCTAAAACCTTGATGAAGGCCACAAACCTACATGATTATACTTAGCACCATAGTATGTACAGTATACACTTCAATCAAGAATTTAAGTATGGTGGTGCCTTTCAATTTAATACAATAAGTCTATGATATGAACATCGCTAGTTCTATTTCATCAGATCATAAATTGACATACATTTGTTTAAATGAAAATCCAAAACAAATGCAAAAGTCCTGTGGTCACTGAAAAGTTAAAAAACAAAATTCTTTCAGACACTCTTTTTGTAAAACAGGTAAATTTAAAATATTAAATTAGGCAAGGACATAAAAGAGTCTAATTCAGACAGGGGTGGAACATTTACAGTATGTTTGAACAGTGATGATGTTTTGCTGAAATAAAGACATCTGAGAGTAGAACAAGTTCTTGGCAAAGCAGTGTATGTCATTTTGATTGCCAAGACCCACTCAAGACATCACTGGTTCAACTGAAGATTATCATACCTTTACAAATAAATACAATAAATACACTAAATATTCACTGTTTGTGTTTATTGTATACTGCTGTTGTTGTAAAAATGTTACAATGTTTAGAAAAAATATTTTTTATTCAAGGATTGTACTGAACCAGTTATGTAAGCCTCACTTGTACCTGAATTGTGCTTCTTCACGACTGCAATAACTTTAGAAGTATGAAATATGATATCTAGGGGTGGTGTGCCCGAATACAAATACATTATTCGGCAAAGCACAAATAGTGTTTTGTTTTGTTTTTACGAATATTTATTTTGTACAAATATTTTAAAAATTATTTGTTTTTGGGAAGAAAAAAAATGTATGGTATGTCAAATACCTGCATGTCTCTTTCCTCTGCTCCGCTGTTATGTCTATCAGCAGGTATAAACAAGGGGAGTCACATCCACCTGCTACATGATGCACATTTCCTACTGACACATGCAAAGTGCTCCCAAGGGACTCTCCATAACATGTTGTTCCCCTTCTCCTTTCCACAAAGTTAGGTTGTAAAAAAATAGGCAATAAATGAAAAGTGCAAAGCAATAATCGCCTTTGAAGTTCTTCCCTACATGTTACAGGGCGTGCTGTCTCTGTGTTATGGGTGTATAAATAGGTGGAGTTCTGCCTGCAATGAGGCAATGAGTAAAGCTTTAGTTCAGTAGTCAGTGCAGTGGTCCATCTATGATCTGGGAGACTCCAGTTCAAGACTCGGTGTGGGGACCTCTTTTGTAGGTAGTTTATTCATGAACACTTATTGTAACACTTTAATATTCTAAAATTAAAAGTGAAATAAAAACAAACAAATAAAAACAAAAACAGGATTTTAAAGCGTCTTTCCACTTCTATTAAGATACAAATACAAATGATTTTGCTGCCTCAACAAATATAGATACAAATACAAATACTGGCCCCTCTGCACATCCCTAATGACAACTGTACAATTAATTTTAAGTATTCTATTGATATAAGAAGCCAGAGGAATTAATGTTGTGAAGTCATGCCAAACCTAAGTAGTAAGGACACCCCCCTCAAGCGGGCAAGGAAAAACTCCCATTTATACCTTTTAACAGGTGAAACTGGAAGAAACCTTGGGAAGGACCACACAAGAGGAGATCTCCTTCCTAGACTGATAGGTGCCAAGTGGGAAGCATGACAAAATTGAGATCAGGGCCTGTATTTATCAAACAAATCAGGATTATTCAGAAGAAGTCCTAGAATTGTTTTTTGTAGGACAAAATATGAATAAGATGATTTGCTCATAGCTAAAAAGTGTCTTGTTGTGGGATTACTGGGGGTTCTGCTCTTTGCTACCTGCTGATATTGGGACTGAAGACTAGGTTGCAAAGTGATGTTACGCAACCTGGCAGAGTGAGGTTGAAGGTCACTGAACTGTGCCTGCACATGGCTGTATCTAATAATATGAACAGTATGTGCTAAATTGGTGTATGCAGAGGACTCCGGAGACACTTGTGACAGATTCATACTGTTTGTGCCCTTGGACACAACACCTTGTCTACTGTAGGCAGTGCCCTTTTTGCTATTAGACAGGTTGCTTTCTGCACCACTTCTTTTTGTCACAGGTTGTGCCCTGGTTCTTATTGGCGCTAGTTCTGGATCTGCAATAGGCCCTCCCTTTGGTCTGTATGGAACCCGTAACCGAGATGATCTACACCTTTCCTCTAACTTTTGTAGCTCCAGATGCCTGTTTACTGTAGGCTCTATATCCACCCAAATTGGCCCCAATTCCCTGTCAACTGCAGACCCTTCTATGGGTTTATTGTGATAAGGACAGTCAGTCAGACGGCAAGTAAAGACACCACTGACACGTCCCTTGGTTGATTTTTGTCCCTGTGAAGCAGCTTTTTGTGGGATAGGTGGGAGCACTTGCCATGCAGATGGTAGAGATGGTTTTGTCTCCTTTTGATGGGGAATCCTGTCTGTTGATACCCGACGTTTCTTATCCCTCTCTCCACGCGGTGGTGGCACTGGTCTCAGTTGACTAGTAGAGGTAGGTATCTCTTCAGCAGTGAGACCAACACTCTCCTGTCGATGGGGAATCCTGTCTGTTGATATCCGACGTTTCTTAACTCTCTCTCCACGCAGTGGTGGCACTGGTCTTGGTTGACTAGTAGAGGTGGGTATCTCTTCAGCAGTGAGACCAACATTCTCCTGTCGATGGGGAATCCTGTCCGTTGATACCCGATGTTTCTTAACTCTCTTGCTATGCAGAGGTGGCACTGGTCTTGGTTGACTAGTAGAGGCAGGTATCTCTTCAGCAGTGAGACCAACACTCTCCTGTCGATGGGGAACCCTGTCTGTTGATACCCGACGTTTCTTAACTCTCTCTCCACGCGGTGGTGGCACTGGTCTTGGTTGACTAGTAGAGGCAGGTATCTCTTCAGCAGTGAGACCAACACTCTCCTGTTGATGGGGAATCCTGTCTGTTGATACCCGATGTTTCTTAACTCTCTTGCTATGCAGAGGTGGCACTGGTCTTGGTTGACTAGTAGAGGCAGGTATCTCTTCAGCAGTGAGACCAACACTCTCCTGTCGATGGGGAACCCTGTCTGTTGATACCCGACGTTTCTTAACTCTCTCTCCACGCAGTGGTGGCACTGGTCTTGGTTGACTAGTAGAGGTAGGTATCTCTTCAGCAGTGAGACCAACATTCTCCTGTCGATGGGGAATCCTGTCTGTTGATACCCGATGTTTCTTAACTCTCTTGCTATGCAGAGGTGGCACTGGTCTTGGTTGACTAGTAGAGGCAGGTATCTCTTCAGCAGTGAGACCAACACTCTCCTGTTGATGGGGAATCCTGTCTGTTGATACCCGACGTTTCTTAACTCTCTCTCCACGCGGTGGTGGCACTGGTCTTGGTTGACTAGTAGAGGTAGGTATCTCTTCAGCAGTGAGACCAACATTCTCCTGTCGATGGGGAATCCTGTCTGTTGATACCCGATGTTTCTTAACTCTCTTGCTATGCAGAGGTGGCACTGGTCTTGGTTGACTAGTAGAGGCAGGTATCTCTTCAGCAGTGAGACCAACACTCTCCTGTTGATGGGGAATCCTGTCTGTTGATACCCGACGTTTCTTAACTCTCTCTCCACGCGGTGGTGGCACTGGTCTTGGTTGACTAGTAGAGGTAGGTATCTCTTCAGCAGTGAGACCAACATTCTCCTGTCGATGGGGAATCCTGTCTGTTGATACCCGATGTTTCTTAACTCTCTTGCTATGCAGAGGTGGCACTGGTCTTGGTTGACTAGTAGAGGCAGGTATCTCTTCAGCAGTGAGACCAACACTCTCCTGTTGATGGGGAATCCTGTCTGTTGATACCTGAAGTTTCTTAACCCTCTCTCCATGCGGTGGTGGCACTGGTCTTGGTTGACTAGGAAAGGCAGGTATCTCTTCAGCAGTGAGACCAACATTCTCCTGTCGATGGGGAATCCTGTCTGTTGATACCCGATGTTTCTTAACTCTCTCGCTATGCGGAGGTGGCACTGGTCTCGGTTGACTAGTAGAGGCAGGTATCTCTTCAGCAATGAGACCAACACTCTCCTGTCGATGGGGAATCCTGTCTGTTGATACCCGATGTTTCTTAACTCTCTCTCCATGCGGTGGTGGCACTGGTCTTGGTTGACTAGTAAAGACAGGTATCTCCTCAGCAGTGAGACCAACACTCTCTTGTCGATGGGGAACCCTGACTGAAGAAACTCTACGTGTCTTTCGGCACACCTCAGGGGGAGGTGATACAGTGAAGGATTCAGAGGATGCACTGGGCATTGTGGATATAGGAGAAGGAGGGTCCTCCAGGAATGTTTTTGGCGTCTCTGACATCTCTCTTCTCAATATGTTATTCTCTGCAAAGGACCATAAAAAACAGGAATAAAACATTTTTTAAAAATAAAAAACATGGATATGGGTACAAAACATTGATCTCACTATTAATACATTACACAGTTCAATCAAGTATCTGTAATTTTTCCAGATCTGTATAGTGCATACTTTGTCTAGAATAGACCTGATGTAAAAAAGCAAAAGTAATATGTTTGACAGCTGAGTGAATCGTTAGGAAAATGGTTTCCTAAAAACCAAACTATTTATTAGAGTTAATGATCACCACTGGGCATTGCAAGCAAAGATTAAAAAACATATTCAAGACTTTATGACCACAATGGTCGGCTGATTACCGAGGTGAACTTCTCAATGTGTAAACCAAAGCAATGAGGAGAATCACTTGACATAGGCCCGTTTGTCTTTGACATTGTGTCATTTAATTTAATGGGAAATTGAGCATGAAATATCAAGAACAAACTCATGGTGCTCTTTGATTTTCCAGGTTCAAACTAAATTAACAGCCCATATCATCCTGCATATAATGAATTGAAACTGCTGACGATTCTTTACTTAAATCTTAAAGTAAAGAACATTATCTGTACATATAACTATCTATATGATATCATATTTATAGATTTTAGCCTATGCTTGCAGTTAACTGCATGTTTGATCTTTAGATTCTCTTCTTCTACACATTGATGCCTAAATCAAAATACCACTCTGACTTACCCCACTGCTCTTGATACCTAAAGGCGACATCCTTGATATCTCTTGATTCCTCTTTGCTGAAATGTGTCATTTCATTCACATGTGTAGACAGAAATTTCGGTGTGTCATCTGGCTGTGTGAGGAGTGTTGCTCTGGACATACACTCCAGCAAGCTTTTCATTCCATACGGTAAGGATTTTCTAGTATTCATCTTTGACAGTTATAACGGTCCTTTACTTAAGACAACGTGTGAAAATGTGTGCAGAATGTCTGGTTTGCACTGGTTTGTGCAGCAGTTCCAATTTGTTCCTTTGTGGTGTCATAGAGGGAAGATTCCGTTCTGTTACACACACACACACATGCACACACACACAAGATTTGTCAACATATTATTGCCTATAAATATTTAGTATTTGCAATAAAAATTATTATTGTACACACATTTAGCAAAGTGGACTAGAAGAATACCACTGTGGTAATCTGTTGAGTAAAACAAACTGAAGACAATCAGCA
Source organism: Thunnus thynnus (assembly GCF_963924715.1). NCBI lineage: Eukaryota > Metazoa > Chordata > Actinopteri > Scombriformes > Scombridae > Thunnus > Thunnus thynnus. The sequence continues at coordinate 8,915,708 of NC_089535.1, forward strand.
AAATAACGGAAGCACAGTGCATGAATCCACATGATAGTGACAAGAATTTCATTATTTCTAAGCATGTGAAACCACCATAAAATGGCCCTCATCAGCGTATATAAAGGTGTTCCATTGTCACTATTTAGTTATCCATAAAATGTTTAGTTTTCTTTTGGGATAGGCAGATCTAGATGTCTCCCTATGTTACACAACCGTGGTCCCTGATCTCTCCTTGATTGGCCATGATTGATATAATACAGCATCAGTTTCTAGCTGTTCTGCAGGTGTATTAATTACATTGAATGGTTAGATCACTCAGTTTCATTACTGTGGATTGATTTACAGAATGTGTATGTTTGAATGTGTGTGCTTATGTTGAACCAGTGACTTCAGATACAGTCATTTTTGATCATTAAATTTTTGGTCTTTCAGTCATTTTTGATGAGTATCAACTTGTGATCACTGTTTGTCTTTACCAATGCAGGGTTATTTTGTATTTGGAGTATCATCATGACCTTTATTTTTGCAAATCAGCGCAGATCTTTTGAAAACCTTTTTAAAATAAACTTGTCTTCTTTTGCTTTTTCACCCTCTTACAACTTAATATTTTGTGGGTTGTGCACTTGTGTTCATGCTTTTATGAATCACAGCTTTTTCTGTTTTCTCTCTTTCTTCTCTCCCTTCTGTAAACACTTTATAACAACTGTCTTAAATATGTTATTTATAATTATTATTAAGCTTTATTTATTCAGGAAATCTCATTGAGATCGAGATCTCTTTTGCAATAGAGACCTGAGAACAAATTACATACACACAGGATCACAATAAGAAGGTTCATTCACATCACAACCGCAAAACAATCAACAGACACAAGTACTTTAAACAATCACAAACATTATGGAGAAAATCAGCTTGTAAAATTTTAGTTCCTCGAAGGAACAAGTTTCTAAGCTGTTGCAGTTCATTCCAGCAGTAAATAAAGTTTGCTTACTTACTGTTGTTTTATGTGTTCATATATAGGCCTACATACAGGGAGCAGTACTATATATATATATATATATTTTTTTTGTAAAACTGTGGTATTTGTTTGAGGACTTAAACTCTTTATTATTCGCTAGAGGAGGGGGAAAACATGGCACCCCCTTATTGCCTTCAGGTGCTGTCGGAAATAATACTTTCTCCTAGCTGGATACCAATTGAAAAGGTAAATAGTATGGGTATAAAGAATTTCAGTGGTACCATTCCCCGTCTATAAACCATAGATAAATACATTTAGAAAACTGCACTCGGTTGTATGTGTTATTTTGTGTTTGTTTTTATTTATTGAACTGACAGCTGTAGTTTGTGTTTTTCTACACAGAAACCATGCACACTGACGTATGAAAATCAAACTGTGATTGACATTTGCAATTCGATAAACACCGCTAATTTTCCGTCTTTATTTACGGTTAACATGCAATAAATCGAGAGGCAAAAAAAAGACTTCTAAAATTAGGAGTTAAGAGGAGCCCAAAGGCAGCATCAGGGTTAGTAGCAGATGGAGGCTGGACAATCGACGGTTCTGCCTTCTGTTCAACAGCACAGAGACGAAAAAAACATACACAGAGCAACGAGACGACCATGGGCACAATCACACCGCCGGTGGCAGCTATAAAAAAGTAGATAACGGTGCCTGTCAGGTAAAGTCTGCCATGAGTTAAAGCTAATTTCGCCAACGGCACTCAGAACCATAATGTTAGCTTAGACGCTAAATGAAGTTTGACAGGCTAACGTCAGGTTTAGCTCCAGTGTTGGCTACAAGTGCTGCCACTAGCAGCTAGGGCAGTCTAACGCCAGCTTGTGAGAGCCGCTAGCCTTTATGAAGTTGCTCGTTGAATTATTGTGGCAGTTGGCTAATGGCGTTAGCTAGCGTTAACGTTAGATGTCAGCCGGTCGTAGCTAACCCGTATAACGTTGAAGACTGAGAGCATATCTCCACCGTCTGCTCCCTCTCTCTGGAAAATTACGCGACTGAAGGAAATGGCTTTTACTGTTTAATTAGCCTTTTGAGCTAGCAATGCGTACTACATTATTTCAGAATAACGTTAGCTTGCCGGTGTCGGATTACTGTTCTCTGTGGTACAACTGTGCCCAGCCCAGCAGCGTAAGTTATAGCATTTCGCATAATGAGTGATCATTATGTAAAAGTCAAGGTTCAACTCGAGCAAATGAAATCATTTGGCGAGGATGCGGAGAAGCAGGGTGTGGATACTGACGAGCAGGAGGTGCCAGTGTCTTCTCCCCCTGCTTCTGTCTCACCAGACCCTCAAAGCATCACCATAGCAGGTAGAGATGCGGCCAACACCTCCATCACTTATAAACATAGGGGTAAAAGTCGCAGTAAGCCTGGAAAAGATGACAAGAACTCTTGTGGGAAACATATGTCAGACCTGTCATTGCACGGCTCTGTTTCTGCCCATATTGGGAAAAACTTGAATAGGCTAGGGAATGAACGGACGCTCCATATCAGAGGAACTGGAAAGATACTGCAGGGCAGGTCGGAGACCAATGGAAACTATATGACAATCCATCCATCCAAAAACATCCCAGAAACACGCCGTGAGGACGGATTCAAACATGCAAGGAAGAGAAGACCTGTGACGGTGGATACCTCGAAAGCCAAAACCTCGTTGGAGGCACTGAAGTTGAGCATCAAGCAGCTGCAGTGGAAAGAGGTAAGAGGAAAGAGGTGTGCTGCATGTTTGTCTTGCAGTAAATGTTATTCACCCTTTTGCTGTGTCGATTTCATTCTTTTGAGACAATGGGGTGGTTCAAGAAAGCAGCAGTGATTTGTTTCATCCAGAGAGGACATCAGCTGCTCAGTGCATCAGTGTTTCATTTGGATGACAACCAGCTTGTGCTCGGGTCATGATGGATGTGCAAGGATGAAAAACTCTTTTTCTTCTAGCTTAACAAAACAACAACAGCCTTCCCTGATTTAGTTGTCCCTTTTTGTTTTTTTTAAACGGTGACTCAAGCCATTTAGGGGGTTCAGTTTGATCAAAAACCTGCATATGCATGCATCTCAATGGCACAGTCCTGAAGGCCAGCTGGGATTCAGTTGATGAGCTGGGTTCAGATTTGAGGGGTCATCATAAGTAAAGTAGGACTGCAAATAACCGTTATTTTCATTATCGAACAATCTGCAGATTATTTTCTGGATTTTGGTCTTTAAAATGTCTGAAAGTAGTGAAAAATGCTGGTTGTCATTTCTTTGAGCTCATGGTGGTGTCTTCAAATGTCTTGTTTTGTCAGATCAACAAGCCAAAATCAAAAGATATTCAGTTTAGTGTCACACGATACAGAAAAGCATCACATATTCACATTTGAGAGGCTGAAACAACAGATCATTTTCTGTCGATCAACTAATCGTTACATCTCTAGAAACATGAGGATTTAATAGAGATTTATGAAAGTCAAATAGATTTCATGGAGCAAGTTTGGACATCTTTGCTGAAAAAAAAACTTATTCACATTACTCATTTTATTCATAAGTGTCTAAAGTCCAAATATATTCAGTTTACTATCATATATGACAAAAAAGCATGAAATCATTACATTTAAGAAGCATTAAGAACCAGCAAATATATGGCATTTTTGCATGAAAAATAGCTAAAAAGATTATTCGATTATCAACATAGTTGCTGATTAACCTTCTGTGGATGGGCTAATCGATTAGTTGACAAATTTTTGCAGCTCTAAGGCAAAGGCTACCTGAGGTGTCTCTAAAAATATGTTCTTAATCATGAAAAATGTACAGCTGGACTTGTATGAAATTTCGGTGTTTTTAAATGAATCTTATTAAACTAATTTATTGAAATGGGTAATAGAAGCATTGTTTATATTGAAAGCTGCAGCACCTTATACAAAACTTTCTGTGTATATGTCTATGTGTTTGTCATAAACTGAACATGAAGTTGGCCCTACTGATCTCTTAGAAAGTGGACAGAAGTCTTGATCTAATGGTAAGATAAAGGAGTACTTGTCTAAAGATATGTTGATGAATATGCCCATTCATTAACCTGCATTGAACATGATCTTGGAAATCTGTTGGAGATAAATGTGTCATCAACCCTGTCTGACCAACTGTAAAATAACCTATATGGACACTAAAATGGATTAATGGAGTTGCTTTCTCAATGACTTCTTATCGTTTCCTATTGGTTATTTATTTCCAGTATCTCTATCAAAGTTTGCACTGAAGAAGTAATTGATGGAGATCATTAATTAGATGACTTGATCACCTCCAAGCCACAACTTAAAAATGTCAGTTTGATGCCTCTAATCTAAGAAAAGATGTCCTGATGAAAGTTGTTCTGAATGAAAAGAAATGGCTTTAAAATATTTATGAGAGAACTAATTGATCCAGCTCTCCGTTCTCTGAGCCACAAACACCATCTGGTCTTTTCACAAAGCAGTTTGAATGTCAATAATACCTGTCATCAGCCATTATTAACATGCTCTCCATTATGCATGAGAAGTAAAGAAGGGCAATGCAATGAGACAGGTGAAGTAAAGACTTTACTTATCACCGGTGACCGCGCGGTGACACTTAAGCCCAACCAGGTCTGCTATCGGAAACGGTCGACAGTAGGCCTATACATTACCACGCTTTTGTACTCATGATGCACCCCCAACAAAGTCAAGGGCTCTATAGATCCTGTGTCACTTTGAAAGTACCTGTCAACATCTTTTGAAGGGTTGAAACTCCAGTAGCTTCGCTCTATTCGTATGTAAATTATAAAATCCCTTAAGCAATTCGTCACACACATAACAGCTATGTAGGTTTACAACAGAGGACACTCGATACTTTTGGAAAGTTTATGAGGACATTTTTATGAGTGTGATATATTCTTTTTTCTTGGCCTTAATGTCGATTTACATCTAAATTACTACGTCTTTACATCTACAGTAATTTCTGGCCTGAGAGAGTGCTTGACTTTCAGCATATGGTATTCTCTTAAACAGTGGGAATGATTAGCCTTAAGCTCCTCTAATCCAATAGCCTCTAAGTCCTGATTTAAGCAGAGAGAATGGCAAGCCCGAGGGTCGGAGCGACAACTTCAAAAAATTAGACTAATAACTGCATTTAATTAGAGGTTTCCTATTTTTATTAGGATCCTACAGATTAAACTGACATTTTGAATTAAAGTACGTAAGCCTGCCACCTAGAGGCTTCCTGAGAACATGTTTGGGAAAATAACGGCCCTGAATATCTGAAACTGGAAATGCTATTTACCACAGGCATGACAGAGAGGATGTTCCCAGTTGCTGCTTTCTTACTAAGGTAGCTATGACAGAATGAGCCAGGCTGGGCTTCAGTGAGCAATGTGTATTCATTCACAAAAAGGCTCAGAAAATGAACATGTGACTAAGTCCACTATAAAGGGTTGAATATGGTCCTATTTCTACCTCTCCATATATAAAGGAGATGGCTATTTTTGGCCCTGATCCCTAGTCACTACTCAAATTAATTTAACCTCCTTCGCTGATGCGATTAGACAGTTACACGCTGGAAACTCTGTGGAAGTATTTATAGCTGTCAAGCAGGGTTTCCCTGTTTCACATGCTCACATGTTTAGTCATTAATGAGGAGCAGTTCTGTCACAGATCTATCTTGTAGCTGGGCAGCAGGGTGGGTCGTATCAGAGTAGAATTCAGGAGTGGTAATGATATCCCGCTGACCTTCCAATGCTACTTGACTTAGAGTCATGGATTTTTTTTGTAGGGCAAGTGGAAGAGAAATTTACTTGCCCCACCGGACAAGTTCAAAGTCATAAATAAATGAATAAATAGACCATGTGTCTTCACGTTATGTGCCACTCATTACTCTACTTGCTATTTGATTAAATGAATACATTCAGAATAACAAATGCATTTTTTCCCCCATGATATGTCCAACTCAGAATGGGATAGCTCAGTGCGTAGGTTGTGTGTTTAGCGAGGTTGTGGGGGGTTGCCCTGATGTTGGTGCACTTAGTACCAGGAACCACACTTTTTATTTCTCTAAATGTGTGGAAATCTGATGTTTTCACATCACAGATGTTGAACAACAGCATATAAGTCCCAGTGTATAAGTTACAGCGTCTGTCGCTTCTGTACTGTCATTGTTATCCACACAAGTGACTTTTGTCAAGCCCTGGTAAAATAAAGTTCAATTGAATTATTCTCATCTCACTGTTGATGATTTGAAACTCAAATAGGGGTATGCCTTTTTAAAATTCCATTTTGTACCGATTATGGCTTCAACAAATGATTATTTTTTTCTTATCAATTAGCCCATTAGTTGTTTGGTCTATAAAATGTCAGAAAATGGTAAAATATATCACAGTTTCCCAAAACTCAAGGTGCAACCTTAAATGTCCCAACCAACAACAATCAATAACCCAAAGATATTCAGTTTACTATCATAGAAGACTAAAAAAAATGAGAAAATATTCAAATTTTAAGAAACTGGGACGAGAGAATTTGGACATGTTTTTTCTTAAAAAATTACTCAAAACAATGATCAATATCAAAAAATTATCAGTTATCAAAATAGTTGAGTAATTTTCTGTTGATTGACTAATCAATTAATGGATTGGATGCAGCTCTGGTTAAGGATATAGTGTGATCCCACAGACTATAAGAACAGAGAAAGCCAGAAATAAAATGTAAATAAATAAATAAAATGTATAGCGAGTACTACAGTGTTACACCATTTTATTGCCTGTTTGGAACTCTACGATTGATTACAGTGCACATAGATATTTTATGTTGAACGTTAATTTTCTTATTTAAACAGTTGGGAGAAAACTTCCCTGATGTCACAGGATTAATCGTCCTGTTATAAATAGCTGCATCACAACCACTGAGGTTACACCACAGTCACATGAGTATTTGTGTTGCGCCCACAAGCTGAAAACATCTCCTGTATTGTGTTTAAATGAGACTATAATTATGACTTTGATTAATACAGTGTGTGTAAAGAGAGCATCAACCTAGTTTGTTAAAAAGCTGAATGTAAATTTGACAGAACATAACATAAATCATCCAGTAACAGACCTCAGCGGCTAATGAAATTGGTACAGAGTGCTTCAATTAATGAAACGCTGAGCAGCAGTGCATAGAGGAGATATAAAAGCTGTCTTAGTAGCCGTTCATGTATCAGTCAGGGGTCCAAACACTGCTGGAACTCATTTTTTGTTTCAAGAACTTGTTTAAGAAAGGATACTTGTCTGTTCTTTGATATGAGATGGCATATAAGGATGAATATTCAAACATTTTATACTTAAACTTGTATAGAGTTTGTACTTGATTATCTGTCAATCAAACAATGACTGTAATATTCTGTCATTTTAACTGAATTGTAACAACACATTTGGTGCCCAGTATGCGGATTATGACGTGTGAGTGCAGGCAGAAATAGAGACGTAGTGGACAAAAGCCGTGCCTTGTGCCAGTAGGATTTTCTAGCTCTCTAAATCCTTTTATAGTCACATCCTCCCCTCTTCCCCAGCTCATCACAATACAACAAGCACTACCAACCATCTTTAGGAGAGATTATCCCTGCACTCTGGGATCAACGGAGACAAACACCTTACCAATGTTCTGAGTCATACTAACAGATTAAGACTTTATTCTATTTACAGATGCAAGAAAGCATGTTTTTTCTAAATATAATTGTTTTAATCTAAGCATAATTATTTTAATCTGTCTTATCATTCTTTGTTTTTATAGTTCATCCTCTGTCACTTTTATTTTATTTCTCCCCCCTCCTTTCTTTTCTGCAGTTTCCTCTGGGAAGACGAGCAGCCTGTGATATCTACTGGCATGGTGTTTCCTTCCATGACAATGAAAATATTGTCTCAGGGCAGGTGAACAAGTTCCCAGGTATTTCACTGCCTCCTTACTCCTTCTTCTCCTACACTTTCTCTTGACATAGAGCATGTACATGCTTGGAAGGGGAAGGGGAGGAGGAGGAGGGGTATTCAGATGTTTGCAATATGCAACCTCACCACTAGATGCCACTAAATTGATCCACTCATTGATCCTTGATCGCTCCAGTGCTGACCTTTCCATGCCATAGTAATAATCATTACTTTTGAGACTCTAGAGATTATTGCATTAGTAAGAAATGTACACCCAAATCTACATCACTTGAACCTCCTGACTTGTATTCATCTCTGAGACTATGCTTTGTGCATTGCAGGAATGATTGAAATGCTGAGGAAGATCAACCTGAGTCGCGCAATGCGGACTATGCAGGAGATGTTCCCAGAAGAGTACGACTTCTATCCCCGTTCTTGGATCCTACCTGAGGAGTATCAGCAGTTCGCCACACAGGTATCGTGTACACACAAGACACCCTGTTTGCTCCAGAGCAGCTGCAATAATTACATAAATGTAATGATAATAAAAGGGTTATAGTGATGATTGCACTTCTGGAGATCTGTGCAATAACTAGATACTGTGTCTTGGCTGAGCAGAACTGAGCAGCCATGTAACTGTATCATAAAATATTGCATTGGCTCTGATCACACGGATAAGATGACAAAAAATATGTGTATACAACAATGCATAAAAGGAGATTTAAAAAAAATATGTAATGGAGGTTTTTATTTAAGAATTTATCTTTATTTTACCTGGTAAATTGAGGTCAGAAATGTACTTTGCAAGGGAGACTTGGCTAAGATGGCTCCATAAAAAGTTGCAGAAAAAAATGCAAAACTCAGGCAACAGATAAAACAATACTAAAAAAACAAATCACAATGCTAAGAAGGGTAAGATAAGCTTAGAACAGAGATGTTATTTAGCATATAATTTATAGAAAATATCAAAGTTCTCAATAAAACTCCTTTTGCAGATTAATCCAGGTTACTATAGCAGAAACCATTAAGGCTGTCTTTCTCGTTCTGTCCTTAAATTAAGGACACACAGCAGATATGTCTTGATAGAAATAAACACAATATAAAAATAAGGCTTTAAAAATATCAATGACCAAGACGCCATAGGGACAGAGATGGCTGGTTTCTTTTTGCCATCTTCCCTCCTCTCTGTAATCTGAACTTGCATTGCGGAGTGTGACCTGCTTTGATTTGTTGTTTCATGTACTTGCTTCGTTGCTCATTTCCACAAGGGCAAAAGACAGATACTTATTTATGGTCTGTCATCTGGCACCTCTTAAAGGATATGGTTGGCAATTTTCTATATTTTTCTTTTGCAGAGCCAAACCACCAATGAACTCATCCTACTTTAAAGTAGTGTGTGTGTGTGTATCCAAAGCCTGATATATCTTATTCCTCTGTGGCATAGACCTCCGTTGTTCTCCTTGGCGACGGAGAGTTTGGTCATGTTAGTTTGTTTAGAAACGGCTCCAAAGACTAATAACAGTGATCATGTTTTCAGTCTCCGAAGAGTAGTTCCTTGCTACATATTACAACCTCTTGACTTTATACTGAAAGTTATTTAAAATGTACAAAGTAGTACAAAGTCCTGAAGTTGCCACCAGCCATATCCTAACACATGGGTGAATGTAGTAGGATTATCCATCAATCAGGAAATACAGTATATTTAATATACAGATATTCGTCCAGTCATCCAGACCAAGGCATCAGGTTTTCAAGAATAACCTTTTAAAATCTTGCGCTTTGTTATCAAATGTTTTTCTCAGTGCCATGAAGTCACTGACTTTTACTTTAGGTCAAATATGCAACCTTCAAATTTGTAATCTTTGTAATCTGATTGATTTTGGCAGGAGGCAGATTAATCTGGGTTTCTATTGACAGTAATGATATCATTGAGGGGTTTTAAGTTTCAGTGATGTATTATTGGTGGAGTAATTGCAAGGGCAGATGGTCAAACGTTCTGATTCAAGGAAATTATGAATTGCAACTATATATTTTGTCCAGCAGGGGGCACCAGAAGACAGCAAAACTGCTTCTCACTAGACAGAGCTATTAAAGTCTTAAGGCTTTCCTTCCTTAATTAATTAAATACTTGTTCTGTATGTCACAGTGTCTATAAATCAGCAAGCATTAGACACTCAAGCCAAATAAATATTACATCTATTAGTTTTACAATCTATCTGAAACAGAAATATTTATAAGGCTTGGCTTTGACTTTGCATGATACATGCACTATTTAGTTTTATGATTCTGTAACATTTCTGGAGAACTTAAGCTTGTAGGTAGAGATAAAGTCCAAGTGAGTTTATGCAAAATGAGATTATTATGAGACTTATTCAAAATCCAAGTAATCTAAAGCCTTGATGACTGCTGCCTGGTTTACATGGATATAGTTCGGCTAGAAGTTAAATTCATTTAACCATGTAATACAGCAAGGAACTCTTTGAGGGTTCAGCTCTGGAAATAAGTTAGCTACAATTTCTTCTATATAATGTTGGCTTCAGAACTTTGTCATGTTCTCATGTCGTGTTAAAGTTGGACATTTGTTATTAGACTTAGAAGCAAGTAACTAACATTAGTAAATAATGAATTTGCAAATTTGGAAGATAAAAAGTAACTTAAAGGTGCTCTGTGGAGTTTTCCTGTAAAGGAGCAAAGTTTCTTATTACAGTCTGTTTCTCATTAAAACACATTGTGTGTATCCCTGAAGTCTAACAAACTTGTTGAATGTATTTCTTTCCTCATAAAGCATGTGCAAACCTGATTTTTTTTATTTATTTATTTTTAGCATTTCGAAACCTGCATTGTTTACTTGTAGCAAGCCTCTTCTTTGCAGCCTTTTGCTGGTGCATTACTGCGTTCCGTGGTGCATTACTGTCACCTGTAGATCAGTGGAATAGTGTGAACAAATTGGCAGGAATGTGTATTGCATCACCCGCACATGTGTGTCCTTGTGTACAAGACAAACAAAACGGGGACCCACTCAGGAAAACAACACTCCAAAGCACTGTCGGTAGTCAAAAACTCTACAGGGTACCTTTAGCTTGAATGTAAAATTAAATCTCTCCTGTAAATGTAACTGTATAATGATATTGTCACATTTTAAATTCTGAGCATTTGCAGTTTAGTTTGGTTTGGTTTTGGATCTTGGTTTGAAGGAATGTAAATCAAGTGATACCAATAACCGATGAAGATTTTTTTCTTCTTCACTCCCACCTCTGCTATAGATTCGCATGGTGAAGGAGAACGATCCTACACTGAATCCCACCTTCATTGTCAAGCCAGATGGAGGCTCTCAGGGGGACGGCATCTACCTCATCCGTGACCCTACTGATCTAAAACTCATGGCGGGCTCACAGGCCAAACAATCTGTAGTCCAGGAGTACATCCACAAGCCGCTACTCATTGACAAGCTCAAGTTCGATATCCGCCTCTACGTGCTGATAAAGTCCATGGAGCCATTGGAGATCTATATTGCCAAGGAAGGCCTGACACGCTTTTGCACCGAACCCTACCAGGTAGCCATGACGCCAGCAGGTTCCCCTTAAAGTTGTTAATTTGCTTTGATGCTCTGAAACATTGGCATACAGAATTCAAGTAATCTGATCTTTAAAATCACTCTGATTTTGTAGGAGCCAAGCCAGAAGAATCTGAGCCACGTCTTCATGCACCTTACAAACTACTCCCTCAACGTCCACAGTGGCAACTTTGTCCACTCAGACAGCCAGAGCACAGGCAGCAAGCGCACCCTCTCCAGTGTGCTGTACAGGCTGGCAGCTAAAGGTGTCGACATCAAGAAAGTGTGGTCGGACATAATTGCTCTCGTCATCAAGACTGTCATCGCTGTGGTGCCTGAACTTAAAGTCTACTATCAGGCTGATATACCTCCTGGTAAACCTGGACCTACATGTTTCCAGGTGGGTAGCCTGTAATTTACACTTTGTTGAGGGTAGAACGTAAATTCTTATGTAAATTACATTTAAGACGAATGTATTTAATGATATGTTTGTTTCTCAGATATTAGGTTTTGACATCTTACTGATGAAGAACCTGAAGCCAGTATTACTAGAGGTCAACTCCAACCCTAGTATGAGAATAGAGCATGAACAGGAGGTAAGAGTGAATGTCAACATCTGTATAATAATAGTATTGTCATTATTATTATTCACTTTGTTATAATAAATGTTTGTGTGTGTTCCAGGTGACACCAGGAGTTTTTGAGTATGTTCCCAGTCCAGTAGATGAAGAGGTCAAAGTGGGTGTGATCAGGGACACACTGCGCCTTATGGACCCTGGTCACAAGAAACCCTCAATGTAAATACACACTCTTGCACACATGACGTATAGCTTGAAGTTGGAGTTCTTACATCCTCCACCCTTTGCCTGCTTCTCTTAAGGCTTTTACACACTTTTTGGAATTGTTGTTTTTGTACTTTTACACAGAACATGATATTAATGCGGCGAAAAAGCTCGCCTGTTTACTGCAGGCAGACAGGTTGGCTCACTCGCTATGGTGGGCGGGGAAATAAAGCCAATGAATCAATATATTGATTCATGTATGATGTGTCATCATATATATCATCATCATCATCATGTATTTATAAATACAAACACTTGTCGATTTCTTCCCGTGGAGGCTGTCAGTCAGCTGTCCTCTCAGCTCCCCGGGAGCTGCCTCTGACAGACGGCTGCCTCTGTGGACAGACGCTGAACATAGGTAGGAGATCATCATCCAGTGATGATGATCTTGTCCTACTTCCTCCTCACTCGACAAAAGGAAGAGGAGAGCATTATATCCGTTCAATCCACACCAATTCCGACCTGTGTTCAGCACGTCTCTGTCCACAGAAGCATCCGTCTGTCAGCAGCAGTTCCCGGGGAGCTGAGAAGACAGCGGCCGGACAAACTGCCTTCACCACGCTGACTGACAGCAGAATGAGCTGTTGCAAATTCGTGTTTCTGTGTTTCTGTTGCAAATTCGTATCGCTGGCGGTATAAATAGTTTTAATGCGAAATATTCTCAGGCGAGTATTTCACATTTTTGTGTCGTTTATTTGTCACGTTCCCAGTGTGTAAAGGTCTTTAAGAGTCCACTTTTAAGGGCATGATATCTTACTCTGCCTGTCCCTCCTCAGAGCCCAGCTCTGCAACTCTCTCACAGCTCTCCATAAGCCTGTTAAATGGAAAAATTAAACTCAGCTGAGCCATGGTGAAAATTCACACATTACTGTACAAGTCTGGTGGCTCAATCTCTCCAGCTGACTGGCCCAGTGTGCTGCCTGGCAATAAATCTCCTCTACCATTCGGGTTTGTTTTTTTTTTCCCCCTTCTCAATCTGTTTTTCTTCTATGACAAGAGGATTTACTGTTTCTATTTTACTACCATCTCCATTTCTTGCCTCTTTCTCTCCTCCTTCTCCCTCTTTCTTTCCTCACTCCTTTTTTTGCCTCCTTGCCAGATTATCTTCATATATCAGATATTTGATCTGCTTTCTTCTGCAAGTGAGAGGGATATATTCTTGGGGATAATACCCACTTTACCATTATATTCATGACCAGTAATATATTGATATAATCCCCCTATAATATGTTTAATCCTCGTTCCCCCTGCATTGCTACCATATATTTCCACATCCAGCTAGAATCAGCAGAACCATATTCTGTTCTTGTCTATGGATAAATTACACTGCAAGGTAAACTACAAATTTAAAGTTATGTTCCTATCTGCATACTTTCAGAGTTGACTGAAGATGTTGACTTAGATATCAGGGATTACTTAAAACCTGTATCTGTATCTTCACATTACATACAAGGGGCAACCCAAAAAATCTCTTAATTGTTGAAAAAAAACTTTCATAAATCTTCTAATCCCCTTCAAAGTACTCTCCTTGAAATGCAACACACTTGTCCCAGTACTTCTCCCATTCCTGGAAACATTTCCTATCGTCATCTTTTGTCACAATGTCCAGAACCTCCTGCGTTTCTTCCTGGATTTCTTCCACGGTGACAAATCTTCTCCCTTTCTGTCCCAATTTTAGTTTCACCAAGCTGCAGGCTAGCAGCAAATCTGATAACTACTCCCGTGCTATCCACGGCTTTCAAGAATGTTCAGGTCCCCCCTCGTAGTATAGCTTAAATATTTAATCAATTACTCAATTGACAGAAAATTAAGCTCCAACCATTTATATAATCAGATAACCGTTTTCAAGTAAAAATGCCAAATATTATTTTGCTCCAGCCTGATACTGTGTGTATCTAGCTCCATGTTGTTCACTGCTTTACTGTAGACGCAAACAGATACTTTATCTCCACATTTTAAGCCTCCTCAAGCTATTTAAGTAGTGGCAGAATATCTTTTTAGAAAATCCCAAAGTTAGACAGTATTTACAATCTGCAGTCATGTGGTGAAAAGAGCTTAAGTTGTGTAAGTAAGCTTAAGTGCAGATCGGGGCAGTGCACATCATCATGGCAACAAGTGCAGTGATCTTTAATAAGATTTAATTCATTGTCTCATTAAAAGTGTATCACAGCTTACAGTGAGCTGGAGAAGAAGTAGTGACACCGACAGGAACAGGGTTTATAATGTGAAGGACTGAGTGCTTCAGGAAAAATATAATTATTTCCTGAGCATGTATATTTATAGACAGCAATGATACCAACAAGTAATTCTGAAAGACAATAATGACATAAAATAACAAGTATCAGTAGACAGTCAGGTAATTGGGTGCAGGTGTGTGTGAGATGTGGTCAGAGATCTGGGATGCTGATTGGATTTCAGGTTTGGCTGGTGACTACAGGATATCAGGACAGGATGGTGACTATCATCATGGGAGCGTCGGTCAGAATGCCAGTAGAATGAATAACCAAAATTCAGATTTTCTTTACATACACAAGGTAAAAAAACAAGACACACATGGGCTGATGAAAAGTTGAGTATGAGGATCAGTATTCATGCACAGAGACAATGCTGCCCTGTGAGAAAGAGAGTGAGGGGAAAAAAAGCAGCAACTTAAGTAGGAGTGAACAGGTGCACACAATCAGGTAAATGAGCGGAGGCAGAGATCCAGGTGCACTATGATCAACTATTGAGGGACCGTGAAGGGCACTACATAGAGCGGAATGGAAAGAACAGGGAGTAAAGGAGTCAAACAAATAGGGAATGGTGCTTTCTTCAGTACACTGATTATTAACAGTCTCAGCTATTAAATAATTAAGACTATAAGACTAAAAAACTGAAGGCCAAAACATTTAAATAAATCTTTCTTCATGATAAACTCAAACTGCAGTAAAAAAATTCAGTTGTGATTCAACATAATTCTGAAAATCTGTGCACCCCAAACACAAAGATTTATTAGTATTCATGTCAGGTTGTGATTGCAGAGAAGTGTGTACTGTCAGCTTTGCAGATAGCGACTGAGTCATGTGGTTGAGGGGGTAGATATGCTAATTATGTCCCAACTAGCTAGTGCTAATGTTTATTAAATTATCCATTAGATTGGATATGCTCCGAAAAATGTAATCATCACTGTGGCCAAACAACTTGGGCACAAAATAAGAAGTCATTAATCATTCAGTTCCACAGTTTGTTCTTTGTGTGTTTGCATGGGCACCAAAGGCAGACACACTGCACATACATGTTTTGTCTGATGGAGGACACACTTGTTTGCAACATTTGGTGAATTATTTTAAATCAAACCTTTTTTGTGGCACTGCTTGTAGAAGCTGAAACTAAAACAATCTATCATCCAATATTCACCTAACAGCATGACAAGATACGATATGATGATGATAATAAGGTTGGTGAATTTCTATATTTTTCTCATTGTCAACAAATCTCATGTGCAGAGCCAAACCAACAATGAATTGATCTACTTACAAGTATTGTGTGTGTATCCAAAACCTGATAAATCTTATTCCTCTGTGTGGTAGACCTCCGTTGTTGTCCGAGAAACGGCTCCAAAGACTAATAACAACAATCAAATTTCCAGTCTCCAGAGAGCAGTTCCTTGTAAGGCAGACACAATTCTGTTTACAGAGCTTCGCTAGCTTATTGTGCTACATATCACAACCTCTTGACTTTGTACTGAAGTTCTTTTGAGAAATTTACAATGTAGTAAACTTACCGTGACCATAATCTTTGTAGCAAAGGAACACTCAGTGCAACAGTGTGGCTCATTGATATGTTCTTAATAGTTTGTGGAGGTCTATGGCACAGAGGAATAAGATACTGTATGTTAGGCTTTAGATACAGTAGGATGATTTCATTGTTGGGTTGGCTCTGCATATCAGATTTTTTTGACAATAAGAAAAATACAGAAAATTCCCAGTCTTAAGAAATGAATAAAGCTAACATAATTGATGCTAGCTTTATGGAAAATTTGATTGATGATTAAAACTTTGTAATAGAACTAAACAGTCTTTTAAATGGCATTTTAAGAGGTTCGATGCCATACAATCACAGAATAAAATCTCAAGGACCCCAGTGGATTATAGCCTTTAATGAGAAGAAATGACTGCATTTACATGCATAGATTAAGATTTTGATTCAGTTAAGTTGCATTTTAACAGGCGAGCAATGATTTTGTTTTTCTTTTTGTTCTGCAAACTTGTAGAATCATTACCAAACCGTCATTCGGAGCACAAACAAAATGTTCTCAGCATCGTTGTGGGAGGTTAAGTGATTTGTTTACTGGACAGATGGTCTACCAGTACAGTAAGTAAATATACCTGCGCTGTTGTTTGCCAACAGCTGTTCTGCAGTGGGATGGATGAGATTCAGTCATTTAGAACGCAGGTTTTTAGACTAAATTCACTGCCTGCATGAATTTCACTTGTCAAGATGAAGTGAAAGAGAGGTGAGAACTGACCGGGCACACAATACGACAGTACAGCTGAGTAAAACAAACAGTGAGGCTGTTTAAAGGAGACAGAATGAGAGCTTATGTAAGAGAGATAAGTAAATACAAAATGGCTGAACAAAGGGGGTAAAAAAGTGGCATTTGAGATAGATGGGGAATTAAGAGAAGGAGGGTGTGATGATATCAGTGACTCTGAGACATGTACTTCTGTCACCCAGCTCATTAATCCCGTGTATTATGTCTCGGAGGGTGATTTATGAGACATTATGTGAGGTACAAGGGTAGGTGAGAACAAAAAGAGGATATTCATATGTATACATACCTTCAAATTGGGTGCGAGGGGCATGATTACAAAGGCATCATCTGCATGAAAAAGAACAACAGATGCCGAGGTGGATTCGGTGCAACCCAAGGTAACTAAATGTTTTCAAGCTACATTTTAAGCCCCAGTTTAAGTTCTCTGATGATGCGGGTGTTTGGATAGGAATGATCCCTTGATATCGTAATGATTAGCAATATTAACATGTTTTAAGTCCTTTATGCGTACAACAAAAGCTTATTATTACCTGTGGGAGACTATTTTTCTTGTGTGTGTGTGTGTTTTGCTATGACTCATACTTTGAGAAAAGCTCAGGCAGTCAATTTCTGATGTATGTCATGGAGATAAATTTACAGACACGTTGATTTCCTTTCATTGACTCTTGACAGGGCGCGGGACCTTTTTCGAAGATTTATTCACCAGGAGGCCAGAAATAACTTTCATGCAGGTTAATGACAGCTGAATTAGGGCTAGTCCTCCTTGTGCACACTCAACTAACATTTGGCACCTGGCCTCTGTATCTCTTTTTAATAACCTGCCATCCTTCACCTTTTACCCTTCTCACTCGGCCTCCATCATCTCCTTCTGTCCGTCCGCTGACAGTGTTTGTAGACGTTCCCCTCTCTCTCTGTCTGTCTGACTGTCAGCTTCTGTTGAAGACGTGTCCGTTTTTAGCCCGAGCTCGTCCTGTCTAAATAGATGTGGGTGGTGTCCTTCTGGCTGCTGTGGGATGATTGATTCTATTAAACATTCAGCAGCGCTCGCTCAGTGCCATTCACACTGCTTACTAATTCATGGAGAAAGAAACTGCCTCATAAAAGTCACCAAAACTGTATCTCCTTGATGTGAATATAACTCTATGTGTTTCTCTTTGTCACATGTGTGTCTATATGCACATATGTGTTGATAGGTGTAGTCCTTAGGGGCCTTGCATACACACACACACATACATATAGGTGTTTTCAGCTGTTCTCGCTTATTAGACATCACGCTCACGTTAAAGGTGTGAGGTGCTATAACGGGAATTATGTGAGGTCACAGGACTCGATGTACTTGTAAGAATGATAAAGGTATAATTTTTACTGCTCTGATAGATGCAGCAAAGCTACCAGGAGCTATCAGGCAAAAATCATTTAAATCACATGTGTGGGTTTACCACGGATGTATTAATAAAACTGGATACTGTGTTCCAAGACGGCACACCAATCATTCCAATGAAAGTCGCTTACCATACACCAAAAAAAAAATTGTAAGCTTCCACATCATTGGGCTGATAAGGTACGCCCATGAGAGTCCTTTTTTTTGCGGCTCCCTGCACACATGAATACCATTAACATAAATGATTCTGCTGTTTCAGGATTCTTAAAGGTACCTTGTTCAGTTTTTGACCACTAGTAGTGCTATGAAGCTGTAACATTCCTGACAATTTTTACACTACTTCACTGATCGACAGGTGGAGGTAAAGTGGCAAGAAACTAGCAATATACCAGCAAAATACAGGGAAGAAGACTGCCAGCTAGCAAGCGTGGATGTAAACAATGCAGGTTTCTGGATGTTCAAAAAAAATTGGCTTTGCAAATATTTCATGAGGGGGGAAAAAATGCATTCATCATGTCTTTTTAGGCCTTAAGGATATACACAATGCATTTTGGTTAAAAAAACAAAAAACATAACTTTGTTCAAAGGAAAACCTCAGGACACCTAAATTTTATTGGATTACATTCTGTGACATTACATAAAGTCACCTCATAGCATTTGTGATGCTCAGAAAGACTTGTGTGTAGACTGCCGAACATGTAGAATGCAATGCTACCACATAAATCATTTGTAAAGCCTTTTTGAAATCTTTTGAAGCCAAGTGGTGCTTTATTTATATAGAAGTCCTACATCTTTGTGCCTCTTAACCACCTTTATGCTGCAGTAGAGTGATAGGCTGAATCTAAGGTTGATGGAGCTCTTATGGCCAATTTAAACCTGCAGTGCAGAACTTTTGTCTTTACATTCTGGCTGTGAGAGTAAATAGGAGTTACCTGGATGTAAGGACAGTCTGCCCTGGTTGACAGTCGCAAACCAATCAATGCTGGTTGATGTAAGACGCATCATTACAGGTGTGCCAGTGTGGGAATGTCATACCAGACACCAGGTTTAAAAAGCTCTGTATACTGTGAAATACAGAGATATTTATCTGGCGGTGATAGGCTTAATCAGCATTGTGTGAACTCATTTGGCAAAGGCTTGAATATAACGGATGTTTATTGATATGTAAAAGTCCCACACTCCAGCTTTAAGTAACTAACTTAAGTGCTTTTATATTTCTGCTTCCGTCTGCATTGAAAGTATCAAACATGATTAAAATAAAGAACCTCAAAACGCACAATTTGTGCACCATCAGTAGTTGCAGTGGAATTGGCAACATGAGTCTTTGTGTAAGCACAGGCTTTATTTGAATACTGTCCTTCACTGAATAAAACTGCAGAGAACTACTGTGGTTTTTCAAGAGCCATCACCAGGGTATACAGTGTTTTATGAGTCACACTTCTGCCCTCATCCCAAGTCGCCTTCCTCTCTGGGATTTGTTTCGCTCTATTATGTATCCAAACTTGTTGAGGTGTATCAGCTTTCTCTTTTATAAGAATTAAACACTGCTTTCTAAATGTTAAGTGTCGAACCTCTTGCTCCTGATGCAGGTGCTCGTCAGTACAGTCAGTGAAAAGGCTGTATGGAGGTTGTGAGATGCGGGAATGGAAAAAAAAAAAGAGTTGAGGCCAGGATTTATCCTTCATACAACATTATTCTTCCTGTTTACCCTGCCAAGCCGGGCTGTAAGTGCAGACTCAAGTGAAAAGCTCGGTGCATTTATCTACCTCAGGTGGTTGGCTGTAACTCAGCTGACAAAAGCTCTCTGGGTTGGCCTTACGATCTTGTGCTTCAACCCCGTAGAGCCTGAAGGCCATTACTCAGCCCTGCTGCTAGACAGCACAAAAAGCAATAAATATATATAGAGAGCTTTTGCTTTTATAGTTGTTCCTTTGTGGAAAGACTTCAAAGCTGCTGGTTAAATGCTCAGTCAACTTGCTAATAAAGCGAAAAGAAGGGTCTGTCATTTAAATACAGCGTGATAGATTTATAATTCTCCTTCCTGTCCTGTTGTTATTCTGTGACAAAAGTTCCCAACCAAAGGCTGGTGGCTTTGAACACGGGGAGGAGATTCCCATGGAGGCGGAGTCCCAAGACAGGAACCCGGATGACGGAGGAGCTCTGCCCTCGCTGTGTCTGAAGCAGGTCTACCCCAAGTACACCAAACAGTTCAACTACCTGAGGCTGGTGGAGCGAATCGCAGCTCTGTTCATACGCTTCCTCGGGGTCAAGGGCAACATGCGTCTGGGTCCCACCGCCTTCCGAACCTTCATCAGGTACGAATTATTTCAGGTAAAAATGAAAAACCCAAAACATACCGACTGAGATATAAGAATATTTTCTTCACTGTGTTTAGGACCTGTAAACTGAGCAACAGTAACTTCACCATGGCTTCAGTGGACATCCTCTACATAGACATCACACGACGTTGGTCAGGAGCGATGCCCGACTCTAGAGAAGCAGGTAACACTCATATATATATATATATATATATATATACAGAACACTCAAACAAAAGTATCCCTGGGAAACAACATGTAGAGGACAGAGAGCCCGGTATCCTTGAGACTCGGAGTAAATAATGTGCTTGGAGATAATTGCTTGTCATTCTTTGTCAGATTTCTTTCTGACACTGTGCTCCCATAATTGAAATGAGCTGAGATCACAATGTGACAGCGAAGAGACTCTCCCAACATGAATTATTCAGACATTGCACCTTGCAGGGAGTGTTTGCAAGGCATAGCGGATGGATGGAGATCACATGGACCAGGATGGAAAGGCCTGTACAGAATTTCAAATGAGGCTCATACGTATTCAGGGAGACTGGAGTCAGGGTCTGTTATTTCTGTGTATGTGCACTGGAGGATTTACAGGGAATCAGGAGGATTCATAACGCTCGCAAAAAATAAACAGTTATGAAGTTTTTGTTTTTTTTTTCAGTTTTGTTTGGGATACGAGACAGTTTTAGAAGGACACATGAAGGAATTTATGTAAATGCTCCCCTGCACTCCTCCTCTGATCTGTAATATATATCTATCTATCTATATATATATATCTATATATAATGTATGTTTTTAGTTCCACTGCAAATGACCTACCAACTTATATTGGTCCAGTGCGAATCAGCATTTTATTAATGTGGTGTTTTTATTCCACTCCATGAATTCCTTGATCCCTCTGCTTCCACTTATAATATAGAGAATAATAGAGACCGCAGTAGAAAATATTAAGGAGACCTTTGGGTAAATATCAGCTCTTGCTCAGCTCATGCTCTCGTTATCTGCCACCCACATGTGAAATTATGGCAGCGTATTGTTGTCATTATTTCAAAACTTTTTCTCGCGGGTGTAGGTTACAATATCATGTCTCCAGGCACCGACTGGATCTTTTTCTTGTTTTAACAGCGTATGGAAGTTTCTTGTTATAACAACTTTTATGTTATAATGAGAAATGTTTTTTTTTTTTAATGAGACACGTTCATTTTGTGAGATAAAGAGAAAGTTATATAACGTATAACAAGATAAAGTTTTATGTTAATACAAGAGAGTTTCTGTTTAAAACAGAATCATTTAGTATCTAGTACTGAGTAAATAATGTCATTATAGTAGGAAACTATCTTGTTAACACAAGAAAAATATCTTATTATTATCCAGTATCCATTATTATTAATGGTGGCAGCAATACAAGGCTGTATAAAATAAACAAAGCCTTTAATAAAATAAAATGATCACATCAGTTCTTCTAATCATCTTTAACCCTTTAAAAGCAGCAGGCAGTTAACTTTTTAATGAGCCGAGAGGAGAGTCCAGGCTGTGGGGAAAACACACAAAGATTAATATATATCAGCATATTAGCATATATTATATGAATATCTGAAATGTTATTATACAGAACTTCAAATTTCAATACGCAGCATCCCAAATATGTTTCAAGGGCAAATGTTGTGATGATGGAAACCAGTTTTAGGTGTCCTATCTGTTGACTATATACTTTTTTCATTAGTTGATTAAAGAGGTTATTATCGTGCACATGAAAGTGTATCCTGATATGACTGTCACTATTGTAAATACTTCAATCTGCCAATTTCCATAACTGAGAGTTCAGTAATAATCCTGCTGCAGGCCGACAGTAAAAGTGGTAAAAGTCACGTCATCCAACAAGCTATGAAAATGTCTCACCAGATGTTCTTAGAAGATGTAAAAGTGAGTAAAAACAGCATCATGGAAGGTGTTTATGCCTCCACAGTTTGCATATGTAACTTTTTTTTTTTTATGCCTCCGTGCTGGCGACAGCAGTAGTTGCCGTCCGTCCCGTTCTCGTGAACGCGATATCTCAGGAACGCTTTGAAAGAATTTCTTCAAATTTGGCACAAACGTCCACTTGGACTCCAGGATGAACTGATTTAGAATTTGGTGGTCAAAGGTCACTGTGACCTCACGAAACACGTTATTGGCCGTAACTCAAGAATTGATATGCTAATTATGACAATGTTTCACACATATGTCTAATAGGATAAAATGATGAAGTGCTGACATTTTCATATCCAAAAGGTCAAAGTTCAACTTCACTGTGACATCATGATGTTCTGCACAAACACTTTTCTGGCAGTTATTCAACTCCATAACTCAGGGACAGAAGGGGAGATTGTGACCATGTTTCACATTTGGTGGGACACTGAACTGGTGACACTTATCTCGGTTCCCACCTTGAAACTGTGGTGATTGTTTAGATCTTCTATGCTGCCGGGTTGAAGATGTGTGTGAAGCATCCACGTTTTCACGAATTTGTAGCTTCTTTGCAGCAACATCCATATCTGAAGCGTCTACTGTCATGGCTACAACTTTATATTTAATCAGAATCAGCTTTATTGGCCAAGCATGTGAACACATACAAAGAAAACACAGTTAATACCTTTTTATTAAATTCCTTCAAAGTCTTCACTACAAATATTACATGAGTCTGGACAGACATGGATGTAACTGCTACTTGACTGGTCGGTGGAGTCGTACAACTGCAGTATTTCTAGTTTTTCTTTCTTCCATCTGTCTCCCTCAGCAGCAGAACGCCTCTAGCATTTTGCTAATTCTGCCACTGATTAGCATAATCTAAAATAGCTTTTCCTTTTTCTTTTAAACTGTGATGGCCGCTGTTTGGACTAGTATAATTGATTAACTAGCAGCAGTATGAAAATCCTGGAAACAGGTACAGTAGTGGTATCACTGACTGTGTCACTGACTGTATAATTTCTTCTTTTTAAATGGCAGTTGATTTCATGTTTATCTTTCCTCCTCTGTTTTTCAGGTATGGGACTACAAGCATTCGTGGAATCCTTTTTCTACCTGGCGGGTCGCAGGTTCAAAGCCCTGCCGCTGAGGGGACAGGCGGCGTCACTGCTGGAGCTGTGCGAGGCTCAGCTCGAGTCCCAGTCGGGCGTCGAAGACAGACGCTCCGTGAGCTGCAGCAGGGCGTTGCCGCGAGCCATCAAGACTCAGACGCTCGGCCTCACCAACCCTCAGCTCTGTTCCCCGGCTCCCCTGCGAAGGGCGGCCAGCCAGGACTACCGGCTGCATCAAAGACTCAAGCCTCGCACTCTCAGGGCCAACGTGGAGAACTGACGAGAGAGGGCTCCAACTAGTCGTCCAACTCCCAAACACTACCTTTAGCCTCCTCCTGTAGAGCTGGGAAATTAGGTGTCCATCTCTCCTCTGCAGCTACAGCAAAGAGGGGAGGTGATGGGAGGTGAGAGAAGAACTAGTTTGACTCCTGCTGGCTGACTTGCAGGAGGACTGTTCTCAGCCTGATTGCTTTTTCCTCAGAGGAGGAAGTTGTCCACGGGGGGGAAGGGGTTGGAACGGTAATAGAGAAAGAAATATAAGGAGGTTGGTGCATTTCTTCCTCCTCTTTCTGGTGTGATCATATATGACCAGTGTGGTCCAGTCAGGAAGAGGATTAAAGGATTGCTTTTAATATACTTACTGATTCTACAGGGCAGCTATTTGCTCCCCTTCACCTTTTGTCTGGCAACCTTAACACTGAAACCAACTTTCTTTTCAGGGATAATATTAGATACTCCGGCTTCACATTCAACGCATTTTACACGCATCACACATAAATGGGTGTAAGGGAGTGTCCTTAGTATGTATATTCTTGACTTTGCACAACAACTTTGCACAGAAATGGATGTGAGTGTGAGTGTGGACATATTGTGTGTGTTTGAGTGTGTGTATGTACTCTACTGTACATATTATATATATATATATATTTTTTTTTTTGTGTTTAGCTCAATGGTGAAAGCCAGTGGCTCAGCTGTGCATCCCAGCTCCTTGAGCCCATTAGCGATGAAGTTAAGTGAATTCAAAGGGAATATTCAAAAGGAGAAAAGGTCACGTCGCCATTTATCCTCTTTCACTTCTGCAGCTATTCCAGTCAGGCAGCCTCAGACCTCCAGCGATGAAGTAAGAGAAAAATGTTTCTAGGACAACTACCTTACAGCCACAAAACTGCCATGAGGGATTCATTCTTTCCCCCCAAGTAATTGCATGGCACAGAATTTCACAATTTAGACCAATGCATTTTTTTTTTCTTTTTCTAAAATGACAATTGTAATAAAATCTTATTTATCGTGTGATGTGGTTGCCAGTTACACATAAAATGACCACTGGTGGATGCCAACCTGAAAGGTCGTAGATCGTTACTGTAATTTCAGCTTATTTACACTACGGTTACTTACTGAACAAAAAATGTTTGAATTGTTTGTTCTCTCTGTTAGTTTTATACCAAGATTGTTAAATTAACTTGTGACTTGCAGACCAAGAATCAAACGTGATGTGTTACACTTACTTACAAAAGAACACTGAAGCTTATTTAACACCTGCAGCGTGGGCAGCTGTTTAAATACATACAGGGAACTAAACATGTAAAAAAAGATCTCTGCTATGCATACTGTAGGACAAAAGTATTTATTACAGTATGTATCTGAAAACATGAAGTAGATTTATAAGATTATTCACAGTGATGGATCATATGAATGAAATGTATTGATAGAACTGCAAAAAATCAAATAAAATTAATTTTGCTCTTTGAACCGAAGATGTGTGTGTTGATTTGGCTTCTGCTCTGATACTGGACATTTAATTTTATACAAATTTAAGAGTAATTTTCAGGTATTGCACGGTTGATAGGATATTTTACAGAGAGTGGTGGAACTTGGTACAAATTATAAGAAAAAGTATTATATTGTTTAGTTGGTAAGTGCAGATTTTATTTGGGTTCATACATAGTTGTTAATTTGCAAAAATTCTTAATAAATTAGAAAATACTTAGTTTTCAGTGTGTAGTTTTGTGTGTCAAACTACATATTAAAAACTCCATAATGAGTGCATTTCCTGTGTGCTACCAAATGACATAAACCTTTCAAAGAAATGTCAATTACACAGCAGCTACTTTTAAGAGTTGTCAAGTGGGTACTTAATGACTCAACACTTTTTTGTTTTTCTTTATAATTTGTATAAAATTGCATCACTGTGTCTGTGAAATGCCCTCAAAATTAGCTGTCGCGTATTTGGAGATTACTCTTCCGACTACTGCTATTTCTGAGAAAATAACACAGAATTGCGGGAACTGTATAATGTCTGTCTTGAACAGGCTAATAGCCTGAAATGGCTCTTTTTCTACATGTTTTAAGACCTTCGAAATGCTTCACAGCTCAACCATCTGCCAATGTTTTCTCGACCTTCTGTTGCAGATGCTCTGTGCCAGTTGATGCTGTATCTCCAGTGTCTTAAGTTTTCATACTTTTGTTTTGTTGCCCAGCGGTGAGTCACACTGTTGCACTGAGTTTCATGTTCCTTCATTACAATGAACATGGGCGCTGTAGTTAATTTTGATTCAATCCAACATAAACCAGCCTGCTGCTGGAAATAGTCACAAGAGCACCAAATCCACAGCTGACAACAGTCCCCAACAAAATCATTATTTCAGTCCTGTTTGACTAAAGTTTGCTGAAACCTGCAGTTCCCATCTGTCTTTGGAGATTTGCCTTTCCCAAAAAAGGTGGAACTTTATATTTGTGGGACATTTTTAAAGCTGTTCTAGTCAGTATTTTTTATACAAAATTAAATTAAAAGATTGTGTAATGTGAAAGGGACAAACATAGAAAACTATCATCAGACTTTTCAGTTCCTCTCAAGTCTGGTTTTAGCAACTTCTAGCTTATTGTTTTGGTTTTATTAGCAAAAAAGCAAAAAAAAAAAGCTTATATATCCCCAGTATACACTACCTACCCAGCACCAAACAACAGACAGAGCCACTAACAGCTAAATATTTCCTCAGCAGTGAGTGGAGACCAAACAGGAGCTAGAAAGAGAGTGAACTAGACTCGCACCAATTCACTTATAAGTAAGAATTTAGAATAGAAAGGTAATTAGAAACTATTTCAATAAGTGACCCCTTGGGTGTCTTCAAGAAGATGTCATCTCAGGCTCTGGGAACGTGCAGATGAATGTTTTTCACTATATTCTGACATTTTGTAGAGTGAACAATTAGTCTATTAATTAAGAAAATGATCAGCAGGTTAATTGACAATGACAAAGGGGACATACCTTCATCAGGTGTAATAACTGACGACTCCGAATGAATACTAAAGTCGCTCCGTGTCTGCTCGATGTGTGAAAAAGCAACCGTTCACCAACATGTTCACCATTTAAACTTTAGAAGTTGATAATATGTCAGTGTTGTGTTTACAGCTTGTTGAACTGCCCCCAAGTGGCCAAAAAAAGTACTTAGAGTCGGACTAACATTTGTTGACAATAAGATAAATATGGAATTTATTCATTCAATATAAACTTAATTAAGTAACAAAACAGATTAGTCTTTTAAGAAAGGTGCATTGAGCAAATACCATTTAGTGCATGTGTATCCATTCACCAGCTTTATGTGCATTTTTTTGCATCATCTGCACATCCCACTGTGGCTCATTTTCCTTGGTTTTAACAATATTTAGTTTAGTATAAAATAGATATTCAAAGCACACATCTCTGATTTGGTTTTTCCATTTGGAGATGTTTTGAAGTGGAATATAAGTGCACACTTCTTGGCTGTTGCACTGCTCTTGGCGAGAAACCGTCTTTCCATCAACAAGTGGCCTTAATATGTGGCTATGTCTCCTCGCCTTTGATACCTTCGAGCCATACAGGGGGAGCGTTGGAGAGTGGTAGGACTGGTAACTTGTTTTATTAGCTTGATGTTCTAAATGCATGTCTGTGCCTCGGGGAGCCTGTTCTACTTGGCCAAGTAAATAAGTGAGCCTCTCAGGGAGCAATTAACAGCAGGAGCTTCCTTTAAAACACACATGACGAGATCTGCTGTTAATGAGGTCCACTTTCCCCTTTACTATCACATATAATCATTTTTAAGAGTTTCATACTGCATATCTCTTGCTTTTGAGCTACACTTAGAAGCAGTGTGATGCATTTTTATGAAACTTTGAGCTCAATGTTACTCCTACAGCTATTGGGGAGACATTTTGCTAGAAAATCCTCTCCATTTCTGTTGTGAAGGCCATTTCAGGCTTTCTCATACCCACTGCAGGGAATAACAATCAGGCAGTATGTAGGTCAGGCTTGCTGAGAAGTAGGCATCAGTCTTTCACATCCCTCCATCATACATACCCTCCTTTGGACCCCGAGTCTGAGCATATGTTCATTCTAGCTGCTTGTAATCTATCTAGGACTGCTTGAGTATGTAATGAATGCAATTCATCTCACATGCACTCAAATTAAAGTTCATCTACATTTCATAATAACAAATCGTCACAAAGAACAATACGCAAAAGGCTATGAGAGACAGACACACAAGGGGCAAAAGGTTTAAAATAGCTAAATAAAACTTTAATAGGTCTAGTTGCAAATGTACATAAATTGCACAGCCACAGTTTGTCAACACAAATTCCTCTGTACATTATTGTTTTGTCACTGTCGTCAAAGGAAGCAGAATCCAGCAAATACTTTATACTTTCAACATACTTACAAAAGTATTTTCTACAAGATAATAGAAAACATACAACATCTTTTACTTTATTTATAGCTTTATATTTTTGATTGATCTTTCTGACGGACTGGCTTAACTGTGTGAGGAGTGAGCTCATGGTTTTTTGACTCCGTAAACTCAATAAAATTAGATCAGAGGTGGGAACACGGATGGGCTAAAAGAACTGATAGCTGAGTACTTAAATTAGAAACCAATATGTGTAGCGATATATATGTGACAGCCTTTTATCAGTTATTATTGTACACTACAGTTTAAAGTGAGACTGTGTAACTTTTGCTGAATATCGACCACTGCTAAATGCTAAACCGCTGTCATGCTAATGAGCAGTTTAGCATTTAGCTCAACAATTGTTTGGCATTTAGCTAAGAATTTGGCTAAAATGCTAAGCTATTGTGACAGTAGCAAGTGGAGAAAAGTCAGTGCTTTGAATCATGAGCATTATACAGCAAACCTAAAATTAGGTAACATTAGCTAACCTTAGCTACCAAAAGCTACTGTTTATAATAGACCAAACAAGGCTGTAGCGGTCAAACCTTCGACTGTTTAGCTGAAAAATGCTAAGCTATTGTAACAGTAACACAAATAAGTCTGAACTTTATCAGTATTGTGCCTTATACAGCAAAATCTCTCTAAAAATTGCTAATAGCCACCAAATGCTAGTGGTCATGACAGTGTGTGAATTGCGTTTTATTGCTTTTGAATTCAACTTTTTATTCATGAGAGGCAAAATGTGTTTTTTTCCTTCTGTTAAAAGTTACACAGTCTCATTTTAAACTGCAGTTGTACAATATTGTTTTGGCACTGAATGCCTGATAAGATATGATGAGGAGAAAAGTCCCGTATCTTCAGTTTGAGGCTGTTCTTTTCTATTTAAACAGAAAAAAAAAGCTAAATAGTTGTGTTTGCACTGATATAGCGGTTTGTGAATGAGCTAATCATACCAAAATCCCTTTCTTTCGGTTTTTAACTTTAACTTAACCAAGTTTTTAAACATCTCAAACAGGTTTCGTGCTCAAAAGAAAAAAAAGAAAAAAAAAAAAAAAGAAAAGCTACTTATAAACACCAACCACTGAACATAAAAGTGCTTCGAGCTAGACTGATGAGAAATACAGGATTGTGCTTGCGAATCTCATCGAGACTGGACTGCTTGGCCTGAAACCAACGAGGCGTCCTCCACGACTTCCCAAGAGTCAAACTCCTACTTACCTAGTCAGCTTTTTTTTTGGCTAGTGATATTACACTCTAAATACAATAAAAAACAATAGCTTTAACAGGGAGAACACTGAAAGGTTAATTTAATTGTATAGTTCTACCCAGTGAGGACAGGTGACCGACTGAGCTATTTTGTATTTACAATATCCATAATGATACAGCAGAGTTTGAGCACAAGATACATTTACAAAAAGCTCTTGTTAACATTAGGTAAAAATAGTGTGAGCATTTTATTTACACTTTCCCAGGCTGTCCAGCCTCTTGATACACTCAGTTATCATATATATTTACTGTATATGTCTGCAGCAAGCCATTCATCAACATCATCATCATTATCATCATCATCATCATCATCATCACCACCTTCCAATTGGCAACAAAAGAAAACAAATAGTGATACCAATGCTATCATTGGTTCTAGAGCAAGGATGAAGCATGCAGAGCCTCACACTATAGTCTGTTACAGGTAAGAAAAATGAATACAAAAATATACAAAATACAGATGCTGAGATGGAACTATGGGATCTGAGAGCGATGACAGGAACGATTTGAAGGACCTCTTTAAGACCGACTGTGAGTTAGCATCTTCACATTCAGAAGAACCGGGTGGAGGGTTGGGTGGGGGTGGAGTGGGTGGGTGGGGGTAAGAAAAAGAGACAAAGACAGGAGATGAGAAGAGAGATGATGCCACTAAGGTTAACAGAGTCACAGTTTGGATGCAGCATACTTCATTACCACTGACAAACAAAGCAGTTAAAAGAGAAATATGTTGTAACTAAGGAGGCCATTAGCACAATGGCTCACCAGTCCAGTGTATACTATGAGCGAGTGCGTCCAAAACACGTCTCTCTCAATAGCTCTTGTGCTACTAGAGCAAGAAGACCACACACACACGTATATATATATATATATAACTCATGAGCCAACCGAAAAATCTACATCTGGGTTTAACTGATCTGTCTTTCGGAGCAGTGACGAGCACCAGGAGAAGAACCGATCACTTGACGGTGCAAGTTGTGCAAGCTATGCCGGAGGTGTTTGAACTACTGTTACAGAAATTACTCTTACATGTAGCGCTTACTGTATGTAAAGGGTTAAACGTCTTGGGAGTTTTTTTGTTTTTTTTTGATGGATTGGCTGAGGCGATGGTGCTGATCACTGCTCTGGTGTGGTCTCTTCCTCCAGGGCTCTAAAGCAAGCTACACACTACAGTCTTTCATCGTCAGAGAAAATAAAACTAGATCTCACTCCTAAATAAAGGGCTGCTTTTATATTTGAGATTATCAAATATAGGTATATGTGTGTATATTCTATAGAAGAAAAAAAAACAAACAAGAAATGCATACATCTATATTAAATTTCATTAATATAGTATCACATAGAATTCATTTACTTTAGTTTTCATAATACATTTAAGTGTGTACAATTTTATTTTTGTATCCTTTACAAATCCACAGTATAAGTTGTGCCTTTTTTTTTTTTTTTTTTTTGCAGAAACAGGGGAGAAAGTCGAGGTGTGTTCCTTACTTAAGGCGTTTCATGTACCAATAGCTTTTCACAAAGTGCACTACATAGGTATGGAGGGGGGAAGCAAAGGGGGGGAGGAGGGGGGTGGGGGGGGGAGTGGGACGTTCAGGAACACACCCGAGGAGTGAAAAGGGAAATAGAGAAGATTGTTTTGGACTAAAAATATCTTTTTTTCTTTTAGCTCCTATTTGGTTCTTTATAAACAATGATTTTCAAATAAAGCACTAGAAATGAATCCTCTCCAGACAACTAAAGTGATAATCCTCAATGTGTGTTATTGTTATTAAGTGGGTCCACTTGGTCGTCAAGAGGAAGAAGAATAAAGAGAAAGAGAGAGAGAGAGAGAGAGAGAGAGAGAGAGAGAGACGAGGAGAGGAGGGTTGCTAGGGCGACCGTTGTCTGGCGGTCGTCGCTGTGTGTGGTTATATAGTGGTTCGTCCCGGGCGTAGGCAGGGTCTTGAATTGTCCCAGCGACTGCATACATCCACTGGCAAAGTGTTTGACTGATGGACAGCTTTGAGTTTCGTATGTACAAGCTCTGCACCGCCTCCTCTGGCCGTCGCCCTCGTGATGAAGGCCGTCTGGTGATCTTGTTCTCTTGGTGATCTGTCTGTCACGCCAGATCCCACCTCTTTTTGGCTGGCTAACCCCCCAATCAGAGCGAGGTCCTGACTCCCACACTGTGTCCAAAAAGTGGAAATGTCTTCCAAAAAAAGTACTGTCCGCTTTTAAAAACACACACACACACACGCACACGCGCACTCGCACACATCTTGGCGGTCTTTCAAAACTGGCATGCATCCGTGCATGCACGTATAGACGTCCTCTCGTTTATTAACTGTACACACGCAGGCACGCGACACTCACTCGTGGGCAGATGCCAGTCTGTCTAGCAGTTGCTGCTGTTCCTAAACTCTCCGTTCTCAGTAATCTGCAGTTTGGTGGGGTTGGTGGGGGAGATGCCGTTGCGGGTCTGCATGCTGTAGCGCTCCTTCAGCTGGGTTAGCGCGCTCATCAGGCGGGCGTTGGCCGCATCCAACGATGCTATGCGCTTCTCCTGCACACACACGTATAAATACAGTCAGAGAGACAGTCTTAACAAACAAAAACATGTCATATATATAGCTCATTTCAACAAGATGAATGCATCTCGTTCATGGGTGGGTGCATGTTTGCAAAGATTTGATCTTTTGCTTCAACATCCTCGGATTTCTTCTTTTGTTTCATTCAGAAAAAATGTCACCGAAAAAGTAAAAAGTAAACTTCACAGTGCTGAGCTTCAAGTCCTGCTGTGAGGAATCAGCAGGGGACAACAGTGTCAGTAGAAGCAAAAGGGGAACTGAAAGAATTAGAAAATGTTATTACAGCTGTCAATGTTGCACAGCCACAGAAATGGCACAGAAAGGAAGTTGTTTTTCTGAAGGAAAGTGGTCCATGACTAATACTGGAGGTGACCAAAGGGACACGACTATGGTCACGACCTGCATTAAGACCTTGAGGCAGCTGCGGCATAAGATACTTTCAAACTGTAGTTGCTAAAATATACCAATAAAACCATAAAATCTTGACAAAGAAACTCTTAGTATACTGGCAATTTTATATCCGGTTTTAACTTTTATTTTACTTGATTTTATTCACACATTTAAACTACAAATGTCTTCAGGCGTTCATGACAACAGGTCTGCACTACTCATAAATTTCATTTGTACCTAAGAGAAAATTTTAAGTAAAATCAGTGAATTCTTTTCAATCACTCGTGCCACTTAAGAATGGATCTGTTTGAATGAGTGCTTCTTGCATAAAAGCCTTTATATCAGTTGTATAATGGCGGCGGAGCTGAACCGCGGGAGCGAGCTTCCCTCAATGTCTTTGTAATGAGCTTTTCATTTTCATTCTGTCTGTTTACTGTGGAAGACAACTTATTGCCTTACTGCGGCGTGTTTGTTTACAGATGCAAAGTCTCATTACTTGGAGCGTGAAGGAGATTAATTACCTATGCATGTTCGCGTCTGGCTTTGTGTAAATGCCATGTTGTATTTTTCTTTCCTGTTCTGTTGTAAAACCACTAATAATTAATCTCCAAAGATGCACATATGTGCTTCACTGTGTGTGTTTGCTTATATATATATGTATAATGCACACTTTTTCAAGAGTATACATGAAACAGTATCCAGAGACGACTGTAACAAACACGCACAGCAGCGTTTAATCCTTTATGGCAACACTTCTTCCCACACAATCACTCTCTGGTTAGTTTAATATTATATTCCCAACAATCAATATTCAGGATTCCAGCAACATTTTCCTTGTTTTCTAAGAAGGATTTTAAACATGGTTTTATATGAATAGGAACCACTATGGATTATAGAGGAGCTACATATTGGCAGAAAAGATAAATGTATAAATCTCTGTTTTATAAGAGAGAGAGAGAGGGGGGGGGGGGGATGTTCTGCTCAGCCATTCAAGCTTGTCAACGCCAGTGCTGAGACAGCTATGAATTAAACATCTCTTTGTATTTCAGTGACCCTTTGTCTCCTCAAGCAGAAAACAAAAGTGACAGCACATACAAATGTGAAAAACACAGACAGAAAGTACTGACAAAATTAGATGCAACCTGTGACTAGCGGGCGCTTGGATTTTCCTGTCAGTCAACATATTGCCAAAGCCTAAACTGACCTGTGCGTCGATGATCTTCTGTTTAGAGTCCACCACCGCCTGCATGTCTGAGTGATCCTTCTTCAGCTCCTCTTCCACTGACATTAACCTGGAAATGTAAAGAAGAGGATGAAGTCTAAGTAATAGAAGCACAAAGCTGCATGTCAACAGAACAGCGTCTTCCTCTTCCTACCTGCTGATGATGCCCTTCATCTGGAGGTCCTTGTCGTCCTGCTGTCTGCGCAGGCGCTCCTCAGACTCCTCCAGCCTGGCCTGGTACTCCATCAGAACCTTCTGGGCTTGCTCGTCCTGACCCTTCAGACGGGCCTCGTACTCCTCCAGCTTCTGCACCGACGCCCGCAGCTTCTCCTGCAGCACCGCGATCTCCTGCTGGTACTGAACAAAGAAGAAGCAGAGAGAGAGGAAGAGATTATCATCATCGCCTCAGTCGTTATCGTAATGATGATCATCATCGTCATCATCAGCCCTATCGGCGGGCTCCTCTTCTTCGTTACAAAGCTGACAAGAACAAAAAAAAGGAGTCTCTCAGTCAGACCTGAGAGTACAATTTCTTTTTCGGATCTCAGGAAATCACACGGTTCAATTACGAGCCACTTTCATTAAAACACTTTTATACTGAACCTGTATCGCTGCAAAACTTTCCTCACATTTTTTTTTTTGCCTTTTAAACTCAATATAATTTTCCCTCCAATCAGGCAATACTTCTACTGATATTGATAAGCTTTCATCATTACTAGAAAATCTTTCAGGTCTCAATAAATCAAAAAAAAAAAACAGTATCAAATTCAGCTGTTTTCCCCTTTGAAACAAAGACTTTCTGACCTGTTGAGAAGTTAAACTGGCAAAAAAACCAAAACAAAACAGATAGTGAAAAAGAGGACAGTTAGACTGAACGAAACAAAAGGAGGGGGGGTGAGAAGGGTGGGATGCAACCTGTGAAGTAGGAGTATAGCCTGTGAAATAAGCCCTGAAAATCTCTTCCTGGAGTTTCTTTCAGGCGAGGAGAAAAAACGATTGTAGGAATCAAATCCCTTCTGGATAGAAAACAACACATTCCCTGTAACTCCGAAGGATACTGTGGTCAGTCAGCGTGTCACTGGAAGACCAGTGAGAGTGACATCACAGACAGGACGACCTGACAGTGATTAAGGAAGAAGTGATAAAACTTCAGGTTTGATTCGACCAATTTGCTTGATTTAGTTAACCCGTTGTCTTTAGTCAACGGTTTAACTAAATGTCAATCGTAGTCTGTAGTCAATCGTGGATTTAGGGAAACCTGTTAAATCCCATCAGGCTTCATTCTTACTTTGTCTCCTGATAATGTTTTTTTTCCACTTGATCCTGTCACAGAACAAGTTGACCAAAAGAAGTCACCAGAATAAACTAAAAATGACGGCTGCACACTATGACAAAAAAAGGAATTGTTATACCGTACCTGAGGAAAGTCTGATTTTAATGAGATTCTTTTCATGTTTATGACAATTTTATATGAATTATTCCATTTTAATCAGAAATTCTTGTTGTAACAACGTATAATTTAATGTGGTTATATCACAAAATGTTCATGTTATTACACAAAGTCGATAAATCTTGTTTCTCATTATAACAACATTCCAATTTATCTCATTCAAACAGGAAACTTTTCACCTTATAACTCGGTATGTTGTTATAACACACACACACACACACACACACACAAAAAGACAAACAAGATCCACTTCCCGCCTGAAGACAAGAGGTTTATTTAGCCTTCACTGGCTTTATAATTTAATAACGACTGGCTGTACGGTTCGATTAAGTCTTATTTCATGCTTGTGATGAGACACGTTGAGGTTATCGTTCGTCTGTCCATCCTTCATCTATCTACGTGTTGAACAGGTCACCAGTCTATCACGAGGCTGATGCATACAGACAGATAATCATACTCACAGTTTTTAGAGTCAAGGTGTGGTTATCATACATATATTTTTGTCCAGATTAAAAACTGTATGTAAAACTGTACTTGGAGGGAATGAGAGAGGTAGAGAATGTGTTCAGGACTGCTGACAGACAGACGATGGGATATCGGCCTTTGGTATTTATGAGAGGCCGTGAACTGAACGCACATTTTAAGCACGCCATCTTTTCTAATGTCATCTGGCCTTGTGCTTATTGCTGGCGCTGTCAGGAGCAGCGACTGAAAGGTAACAGATGTCTGTACTTGTCAGGTAACAACTGCATCACCGCGCAGGCTGTTAGCAGCTCATTTTCACTCAATCGCAGGTTTAACCCGACTGTGCACACGGTAACAGCTCACGATTATAATACACCCGAGTGTCTTTTTAGGCGCTTTTTCTCAAACTTATCAGGTTATAACGAGTAGAGTTTCTTATTTTAAGGATAAATTAGAGATTTGCTTGTTTTGTGTAATAACAGAAAAGTTTCATGTTATAACAAGTGATGACTAGAAATGTTTCTCGTTACAAATTGGGATGTAATTTGAATAGTAATAACAAGACAATATGTCATAATAACATATAAAATATAAAATAAATGAGAACCTGAGCAAGTATTTTGTTGTCATGGTGAAAGTAATACGGCAAGTTTATCTGCATATTACATCTGAACAAACTCCAGATCATTACTCAGCAGTAATTGATGGAGAACAATGTGAAAGACAAACTATCAGAGCATCCTGAATGATCAGAGATTCAATTACACACTGTGAGGATGCTGCTGAGATCATTTATCTCTCCTCGTCACCTTCTCTTATTTTTCCCGCATCACTCTCCCGCCTACCACTGGGACATTTTTCCCATCATCCCTCTCTTCCCAGGAGGAAGTGACCTCAAAAAGATTTATCTTATTGGCCTCCTCGATCCTTTCTCCATCTCTAATATCCCCCCCTGCTCTTGTCATTACGTCCCCTGAGAGTGAATGACATCTACTGTATCTATAGCTCTCTTTGTCCTGCCTCTCAGTCCCTGCAGCGATCTCCCTCGAACGCGCGACTCAGCGACTCTGCTCGGTAACCAGCGACATCTTTCTTTACGCTCTTTTCTCTTACCTGCAACCTTCTTTTCTATCTTTAACATCTGATCCCAATCAGAGGAACCTTTTCTCTCTGCATCGTTTGAAAGAAAAACTCCAATTAATCAGATGTTGGTGAGGAAAGTTTTGCTGAAATATAAAATTGTGTCTTTATTTTTGAGTATTTTGACCTTGTACAGTGTCAACGATCATATATCTGTATACATTAGATGATAAACAGTGTGCCATTTCATTGTTTTTCAGTGTTACAGTTGTTTGTTGCAGATGTGTATTTGAAATTCAAGCGACTAAAGAATATAAATGTTGTATACAAAAGAGAATGGAGGATAAAGGTCATCTGCACAGATGCAGCTCCGTCCCTGCTGTATTACATTTGATGAGAACATCATGGAGTAAGTAGATTTTATTTCAAACGATCCTGACACGATTATCAAGAGACAGCACCATCCGTCCTCTGCATCATGGATAATTAGGCTCAAATATCAAATATGCACAGAAAAAAGATCTGCTGCAGTCCAACAGATCCTTCCACATCAAACTACATTTATTTTTCAATAAAGTTAGACATGTATTTTTGAACTAATTTGCTTCGTTCACTAGTTTCACATGTGCTAATAAATGATGCAATTAAGCGACTAAAGACTTTGTGTAAATGTTTTATGTTGCTTTATTTATCGATCGATAGCGTGAGTTAACTAGTGATTCATTATAACCATAAGCTTCTCACAATCTCCTTCTTATGTGTTTTGGTATTGTTGATTTATCTAAGATTTAATATTCATGCATGTGCTTGTTTTTCGGGGATAAATTCTCCCAGAAAAATTCTCGTTGCTGCTCGGATTGTTTGAGAAACTTCTTCAAATAGCAGAGCCGTCTCTGCAAAATCTTACCATTTTCTATGAATGTTCACTTCCTTGAGGTTAGTTTCTTTGACTGAAATGTTGAAACTATAGTTCTTTTGTTCATCTGTATTATTCTTGAATGTATATCTTATATCTGTATATGCAAATGAATTTGACCAAACTATGGACCATCAGCAGGAGCATGAGTCTAAGCTGCTGTGGAGGATTTTCTTGTCGTTGCTCTGGTATTTTAAGGTTGCTGCGGCTTCTTTGTTAGACTGAAGTTATTGCCTTCTTTGGTTGCTCTCCCTGCCTGGGCTTCTGGCTTCCATAAAGTATGAGCTATATTAGGATGACAGGTTTGTATTCATTATGGATGGAGAAAAAAAAAAAAAAGAAAGAAAAAAAAAGAAAAAAGGGGGAGCATATGGCAGCCAATCAAAAGCGTAGAAGCGAAGCTGAGGGGTGAATGGTTGTAAAGGTTGCTGAGAAGAGAAGCGAGCGGGAACGTAGGCAGAGGAAGCAGCAGAAAAAAAAAGCTTCTTTCTGTCTCTCTGTTTCTCACAGAGATGCAAACGCACACAAAGCTCAAACACGTCTGTGTGAATGTACTGCATGTGCATACACACACACACGTACACATTCACACACCTGCTTTTGGCTATTAAGTTCATTCCACAGATGGTAAGAAAGAGGGAGTAAAGTAGTGAGGGGTGTGTGGCGTTCCTGAGGTGGAGGGAGGTTTGTTTTTTTTTTAAATGAAACTATAATATCCATTATTGTAGAAGTATCAAATTGTTTTCCATCACCTGCTTTAGATTAGCTCATCCTACGATACACAGAATGTTGTCCTGAGACAGGAAGTATATTAGAAACCATTAGATGTGGTCGTATTTTCGCTACTGGCACATGCTGATGTTCTCTTCTGGTTATATTTAGCCTCATAATTATTTTGCCTGTAATAACCGCTTTCTGCCATTACTGCTGTTGCTATGACTTCCCTGAAGTTGACAGCTGCAACAAAAGCTCTCACTGTTGGTTGTGAATCAGAACCGATAAACAGCCTGAACGCCGGCGAAAAGCCAATTTCACAAAAACGGGGAGATTGACGCATTATAGGGTCACATGCGGTGCCAGACTGTTGTACAATGCATCCTATTAACTTCAGTTTAATGATATAAACGCTCATATTATGGCTTTAAGTGATAATTTGGGTATGTCTAACAGACCTCAGGCTTAGAGGAAAGGCGAGGGCGAAGTGGGGGGGGGGGGGATAGATACAGCAGATAATTAAGTGTAGAAGGGGTGTTTTGAGGGAGGTATATGAGGGAGCTAATGAGAGGAAGAGGAGAGGAAGGACAGTTAAGTGGGCGAAGGGCTGAAGGTTGAGGTGGTTTGTGAAAAAGGAGGGTTGGTAGAAGTCAAAGGTTGGATGAGGAGGCAGGTTACCTTCTCCACCTGAGTCAGATCCTCTCTGTTTCTCAGTGACTCTGGCTCCATCCCCTCATGGTCTAAATACTGCACATTCATATTCAATAGCCAGGCGGCTGTGCGGTCCAGCGCACTGGGGTTCACTGGGGAGGGGGCCTAGTAAAACCAACACAACACACACACACACACGTACATGAGCTGAGTGCAAGTGACGGGGAGGAGGAGGAGGAGGGGGAAGGGGAAGGGGAGGGGGGGAGTGGAGGAGGAGGAGGAGGAGGAGGAGGAGGAGGAGGGAGGTTGCAATCACAGCACAGAAACAACAGAAATAAGCTTGAAATGCGCTAACTCATCTGGATTGAAAGCAGGTGGGATGGATACGCACTCCTGTTCTGCAAGCTCACACATACGCCGTAGCACACACCTCCGAGCGCTGATTTTAAACACGTGTGAGTGAGCGTGCGCACACCTACAGACACATGTACAGTGTCATACATGAGGAAGGTATCTACTATAAGCCCTGGAGGCAGATACTGGCAGGTGAAGTAAGGTGCGTGTGTGTGTTTATATATCTGCCAGTTATCGGATGGACAGATGAGTAGAGAGGGTGGCTGTGGGCTGTTATAGTACATGAGAGGAAACGTAGGATGTTTTTATGCTCATTTGCATTGAAAGCTTTTTCAAAAGGCTGAAATATTTGAATCAGGAAACGGAATAAAACAGAATAAAAGTATAAACTTAAATAGACCGTAGGTGTCAAAGCCCTTTTTAGTGACAATTAATTGATGACCTGTTAGAAAAAAGTTCATTTTAATGCAGACAGATTGAATTAAGATATGAATTCACATTAATTTAGGGTCAAAATCCTGCTTTCTGTTAATAAATGATTTTATCTCGGGCTACGTCACCCATAACATCACATTACAATGGGAAGGAATTTAGAGTTTAGAGTTTGATTCATTAATTAGTTGATAATCGAGCTAAAAATAGCAAATAAAATATAAAAATAATCAATTTAATAATAGATTAAAAACACCTAAAATCATTTCCAGCTTTTCAAATGTGAGAATTTTCTGCTGTTCTCTGTTTTATATCATTATAAACTGAATATCTTTGGGTTTTGGACTGTTGGTGGAACAAAACAAGATATATGAAGATGTTACTCTGAGCTCTGGGAAATTAATGGACAGTTGTCCTATTACTTTTTGACATTTTGCAGACTGAACAATTAATTGATAATTTTTAAAAAAATCAACAATAGTTGCAGCACTAGTAGAATTTAAATCTGACCTGACAACACTCACAGATTGTCTAAAAAAAACTAAAACTATGATCACATAGAGGTAAAAATCTTTAAAGTCCTCAACTTAAATGTACATTCATTATCAGTAGTTGAAGCAGCAAAGCTAAAGTTCCCTAAATGTACAAATTAAATTAAGGATTGGTGCTGTTAATTAGCCAGTTAATCTAATGGCAAGAGAGCAAGGCATCATGGTTAATATGCAGATGCCCTTCAGCCAGTCACCAAGGGCAACCATTGACCAGTGTTTTTTAATTAGAGCCTATAATCAAGACCTGCCAGTAATGGAAAGACTTGACGGTGAAGGCATGGGAAAGAAACCTCCCACTGTGTCCACACACACTGACACACACATCGTATCTATACGCTGACTCAGTGATATATCTGTTTGTATCCATGCGGTCTGTTTTTCTGTTGCCTTGTGCGCACGTGTGAGCACATACTGTATATCACTAGTTAATAAGATGCTAATCGTGCCTCCGCCACCCTCATTCTCAGCCCATTAAACTTGACCAGTAAAAACAGTGGTGAAGTGATGAGCTGCCTGTATGCAAATTACTGTTATTACACGCACAATAACTGTAGTTCATTAGGGCACAATGTGCAGTGTCTGTGCTGAGTCCACCCACACAGCCCTTCTCAACATGCTATGAGACAAATGGGCGTTTTTTGTAATTGCAACTTTTTCTATCACTGTAATTTCCGGTGATTACACGGACTGAGTCAGCTACTGTATAGCTGACTGTCTTGATTAATGTCCTGATCACTATCGTCCTCAGTTGTTGTAAGTTAAACGTGTGTGTGTGCGTGCAACTGTCAATGCTCCACGTGTCCCGTACCTGTTTGTGCTGAGCCCTCTGCTTGGTCTCAGGACTGTCACCTTTGGAGGAGGAGGACTGTTGTCGTAACCGAGCCCCGCTGCCCGGCCAGTCGGGTGACGATGTCATCATGCTGCCGGAGGACGGCCGGGGGT
Source organism: Thunnus thynnus (assembly GCF_963924715.1). Lineage (NCBI taxonomy): Eukaryota > Metazoa > Chordata > Actinopteri > Scombriformes > Scombridae > Thunnus > Thunnus thynnus. The sequence goes on from NC_089535.1 coordinate 8,956,963, forward strand.
AGGGTCCGCTGTTGAGCAGGTTTGGAGGCGTGCGGCCCCGCGTGATGCTCTGAGGTGGAGGTTGGTCTATCCTCCGCTGCGGGCCGGCGCTGTTCTGTCTGGGGACGGTGGGCTGGTGCTGCATTTCTGTCAGGGACAGCTGTCGGCGGTTGAACTCGCCCGAGCGCCTGGTGTACTCGTCCCCGCTGCTCCCGCCACCGCCGCCACCTCCTCCACCGCCGCCGCCGCCTCCTCCACCGTGGTTCAAGAAGGCGTGTTTCCCTCCCGCTGGTCCGTCCTCGTTGTTGCTATGGGAACTGACGGAACTGTGGCATTCGGAGCCTGAGTCGGTCATTCCACGAGGGGACACGGGCAGGCAAGCGGCCATCTGGTACACTGGGTTCTGGAAGGACAGGGGGGCTAGTAACTGGGCGGGTCGGCCTGGGGTGCTTTCTGTACCTGGGGTGGTGGGGGTCTGGCCTGGCCTCCTCAAGGTGGGACCTCCAGGGATGTTGCCCTGTGGGACTCTAGCTGACCAGCCGCCACCAGGGGCCGGGCCTTCACCCATGACGTCTGAGGTACTGGGACCTGGGCCACTTTCCAGACTGCGGGGGTCCTGGAGGTCCACCATGGACAGACTCTTGCTGCCATTGGCCATGCCCAGGTCAGGCTCGTTGGTCTCAGAGTAGCTCGAGCTGCGTGCTGGGGAAGGCTGGATCCCTGAGCTCCTTGTCACAAAAAATATGTCCTTATTTTCTGGGGTTGGGGAGGGTAACCTGGTGAAGTCAACCAATCTGAGAGAGAAAACACAGAGAAACAGACCAAAAATAAAATAAATCTGGATAAATCTGGATAATCTAGATAAAAAAAAATGGTTCAGATAGCAAAAAATATGTCACTCGATCAGAATGAAACAAAATACCTAACGTAGAACCAAAGGGCAGTCTAAAAAACATCAATAAAAACAAAGAAGACCAATCAAACAGATCAAACAAACATACTGTACTGCTGGAAATTTGTAATATGAAAAATTTCAATATGTGCGGCTTCTGTGCTCGTTCGCTTTGTCCCCTCACCTTCCCGTTCTTCCTTCCCCTTCTGCCAGCAGATGGAGGCTTTATTGCCAGTAGACGATTACCTTGACAGACGTGATTTATCTTCCAATAATCTCTATCATTCACATCACGCTCGTCTCCTCCCTCTTTTCTGTGTCCTTCTTCCTCTGTTCCATTACCCTTCCTCACTAACTTCTTTCTCCCCTTCATTCTGCTCAATTTCTTCCCTCTTTTTTTTTTCCAACCTTGGTACTGTCTCCTTTTCATTCTCCTACTTTTCATGTCACCGGTCGGCGGACGAAAAGCAATTAGGTGAGAAGGCAGAGCTCATTCGGATGCCGTTTCGGTCTCATGGCATACTGATGAGGATACACCTCACGCACGTCAATATATAAACAGACAATTTATTGCGATAAAGAGAGTAGGCTCTGACATTAAGTCATATAGGGACATCACTTTATGCTTCTATTGATCGTGGCCTCCTGATGAGCATAATGATATCAGCTGTCTGGCTCTCTGGCTTCCTGTTTCTCTACTTGTCTCCTCTTCCAGTACAGTATTCTCTCATCTCGTCTGTTCTCTTGTAGCGGTGTATTTACCGGTCTTCCTGAAGCACAGTATCGTTACATTCATCAATCTTTCAGTGTCACCTTGCAATGGTTGAGCCAGTGAGCAAGAGGACTGGAGATAAGTGAGATAAGCTGCTGTCTGAGTGTGTATTCATCCACAGGTGAATAAAAGAAAGGTTTTTTCCTCTGGCTGATGTAAACAAGCAGGGGTGACGCTCTCGCTGTGTCACGGCCTCACATGACAAAACGTTTTAACACTCGAGCAGAACAGGCGGCGCGAGGAGCTGACTGGTGTCTAGTATCATCGTTGGCTTCGTCACAAATGATGCATTCAATCAGTGTGTGAAATATCCTTTGACGACAGGGGATTCTTGTGTAGTTTTTGTATAAAGTCTCTAAATCAATTCCAGACCCGTAGTTAAAGATGCCAAGAACCGGCTGCTGGCGTAGGCAGTAAAGGCAAAAAAACTCGGAGCACCAGGGAATAAATAAATGATGAAAAATACTGTAAATAAACACAGGTATGTCAGCAGATTGTAGAGGAAAAAGGCTCCGGGATTTAATTGTAACCGACCTTCTAAAAACCAGTGAGCTGTTCCAAAAGAATCAAAGTTTATCTCATTCGGAGAACAGCGGCCAAGAAGCAAATCTTTAAACCCCGTTTGTTATTTGTTTGTTTTGTGATATAAGTGCTGTTCAAGGACTTTCTGTTATATTTTGCACATGGACTCATATGTATTTTAGTTATTGGACTTTTAAATGAGTTTTTTTTTTTCAAATATGCAGGAGGAACACAACAGCAGATAGTTTGCACAGCTATAACTGGCAGCTCTGATATCCAAGCCAGCAGCTGTGGCCACATTATACATTAGCTGTCTGTTCACTGTAAGATGACCTTTATTGTGCTGCTCAGTTTAAAAAAAAAAACATAATTAGCTTCATCTTTGAGAACCCAACAAAATGTTTAGTGGGTCTGAGACACCATATTTCACACACTGCTTCTACTAGATGAGATAATAACTGTTTCTTACCCTGACAGATCGTTGTCGATGACCATCTTCTGCAGGCCGGTCGAGATGCTGCAACTCGCCTCAGCGGTAGGCGAGCCCATGTGCTCTGAGGACTGTCCGGGTGTCATCTGGACACAGGACGGGTTAGACAGAGCTGTGTTCACTTCCCGCAGGATCCTGGGCAGAGGGCCCAGCTTGGAGGCGGCGCTCTGTGGAGAGAAACGAGAACATTTAACAAGGACATGAAACGTGCATGTTTTGGCGCTGGCATTGCCCAAATCATGACCCCAATGTTTTCGTAATTTCTACCTAGCTATCTAGCTAGCAAGCCGCCATTTTGGAGTGACATCATTGCCTACGTAAGAGGGTTGGTTGGACACCGGGTGCGCTCCTTTTCCTGCAGCAGGGGCACAATCCAGCAAGAAGTCTCTTAAACGATGTGATCAAGGTTTATTGTGTCATTAATTGTTGATGAGATAATGATGCAACAGTGAAAAAATGATACCAGCAATCACCTGCTGGCTGCTCTGCTGTATGTTCAGTGTTATGAAAGCGTTGCCACCCGTCCTGTAAAATGGACTCAAAGATCTTGTCCTCTATGTTGACTGCAAACCCTGTCAGTGCCCGTAGGAGGGCTCTCTCTGTTTTGTCCTTGTCTTTGTCTTCTTCTGTCCTGTGGCTCCCCAGTCTCTATCTTTCACTGTCTCTACCACTGTATCTGTGGAATTCGGTCAGTCCAACCAACCCTGTGATGTCACAGGTTATAGTGCTGCAAGATGGTGGCGCCCTTGCCACGAAACATATAACGCAGTTTGTCTTTTCTTTTATATGTTTATATTTGTCATATTTGTTATATAATTGTTGATTAGAGTGGAAATCCTTTTAGTAAATAAAGTTAACTTCATTGATTGCTTCATATCAACTTTAAGTTTCAAGCAGTTTGAAGTAGTTTGGTTGAATTTCAGGTTTAGATATATTTTTATTTAAGTTATTTCCCCTATGCCATACAATCTCTCTTATTCGGACAACATGCTGAATAATGAAATAGGCCGGCCAGTCTGACTGACTGGAGTTTTAACCTGAGTCACTGTAATTTCTGAATTATTGAAAAGACAAGGTTTCTGAGAGCTGCATGCTCTATCGTTGATAAAAAAAGGAACATGGATCTACCCTTTATCTAATTATTACCAACTTCCAATCTGCTACCACAGCTAATGTAAATGTCCTTCTGAATCCATTAATATGCCTCACCCAGCCTCCGAGGCTTCGCAGTGGTCTCCCCTTGTGCACTGCTTATGTAACGCAATAATAAATTATTGATTGATGTACGATAAACATCACCTAATGTAGTCTAAGCACGATTCAAACCCTGAAGTTTGGGCCTCAAGATGTTTTGGCCTTCAGGAACAAGTTGGATCTACAGAATATCCATCTATCCATCCATCTATCTATCTCTCTCTATCTCTTTATCTGTATACTTTTTATGGAAACAAATGAATTAAAGTTCTCAGTATAATTGGTCAAAGTCTCTTAAATCTGGTTTTGAATAGTTTTTTGCTACTATTATTCTTGCTGCAAGTGTCCCTTATGTACCACTACATCCCCTTAAAAATATTCCATCATATTCATTACCCAATATTACAAAAATACATATTGTTACCAGCAGAAATGTCTGTACCTGATCCATCTGAGACACCACCTCAGAGAGGAGGGAGTGCAGGGTGGAGAGTTCCCTGCCGAGGTCGATATACCCCTCAAAGCCTGCCGTGTTGGAGATTGTCTCTGGGTTTGAGATTTCGAGCAAGAAGCGCTGCATATTGGTCCACTCGTGCTCCAGGAACTGGTTCATGAAGGACATGTACTCTTCCTTGTTACCGAATCTGAAGACGAACAAGGGCAGAGAAAAGGTTTATTTGGCTAAAAAGGAACTGATTCAAACACAGGAATAAAAAAAAAACAAGCAAAAAAAACCACTCACTTGGTGAAGTTGGCCAGATTTTGGGTGACTTTAGCGATGAGCGTGAGCGTACGTGCCGTGCGGTCATCGGGGTATTCCTGCATCAGATTGAAAAGTGACGGGGACATGATGGCCGGACAGAGAAACCGCAGGAACAAGGACGCACTGATCAAACGCTCGCTGATGTCCGGTCGACCTCGGTTGCTGCATTCCTGCCGCCATGATGCGAACACCTCTTTGAGTTCTCGTGGAAAAACGCTATCGAGAATGAAAAGACAGGACAGATGTTGTTAAACGATCTATACTTCACAGCACATGAATGGGATTTTAACTGTAGGTATACAAAAATGGTTCGTAATAGCTTGTATGTCAACTTGTGTTCCCTGTTCCTTTTTTTGTCAAAGCAGTTTGTGTGTGTTTGGCATAATTCCTCTTCCTATTGATGTATTCTCAAAGCATAATTCGAAGACAGATGATTCGACCATTTTGGAGCTCTGGTGGTTGAGTTGCTTTAAGATCCTTCAGGGCTAAAGTCTCCTGTTTCCAGGAGACGATATGTAAATTACAACATTTTCATGCTGTATATTTTTTCTTCACATTTATATCGGAGTCCATGCAATCAAGCAAAATAGACATCATTTATTGTGAAGTCTGGTGCAGTATGTGCCGTTAGTCACCCGCCTTTAAGAGTAAAGCAAAACGTTTATGACTCCGTACTTATTGTGTGCGGATTTCTCCAGAAAAAAAAAGAGTTGTGTTCCAGTATTCACCAGTATGAGTTGATGATTTTGCAGAAGGCCAGCTCACAGCACATCTTCAGGTTACTCTGGTGTTCTGGCAGGTCACCTGATGAACATTTGGACGGATCCACCTCACAGTTCTCATCTGACTCATACAGAGCCTTGATAAACTCACCTGAAAAAAAAGTAAGTAAGAAGTTAAGGAACAAATGGCTTTTAAGGGATGTAGATGTCAGTTTTCTTAGTGTATCTATGAGACAAATACAGCAGGGAAAAGGAATTGTGATATGACTTTGGTCTGATATTGTCCTAGCCACAAACAACAAAAAAAAGGAAGTGAGCTTGACCTATGACGATAAACACAACGACCGAAAGATCCAGAGCATCCCATGTCTTTTTTGTTCGTTTGGGTAAAAGCCTGTAAAGGGTGACCATCTTTGTTTGTCATTCCACTCTAAACAGAATGATAGAAACGGGGATAGGAGTGTGTCTGTGCTGTCTCTGGTGGTCTCAAGTGAGGCTTGTCTGTCCTTGTGTTACCCCAGTTGCAATTTCAATGATTTCAATAGTTTAGCTTGACACCAAACAAGAGAAGCTCCACCAGTGCGGTGATGCATAATTTACCAGCCCTCAATATTTCTCTGAAGCAACCCCCGAGAGAGACATGCAAGGAAACAAGGCAGCAAAACATCACATAAACGTGTCTCCGTCTGCAAAGACAGCCAAGAAGAGAGACACACGCAGAACGGCGAAAAAACACACGTCGAGCATTAATATAAGCAGCAAACAGAGAAAGAGGTAATGACTGCCAAGAAGGATGTGTGCCGTTTGTAGATTAAACTACCACTGAGTACGTTTCTGAATCGGGCAGGGAGAAAAGCACACAGAGCATACAGAGTGCTTATTGTTGGAATTGCAGACAGACAAACACACTTGATCTAACCTTGGATTAACATTGTAGGAGCGGGACTAGGAGGGTCAACAGTCACCTCATAATAGTTTTCAACAACTGTCAGTGGTTTAGAGTTCCTGCAATGCATGTCACAGTTGGACAAAAATGTATTTCATCTATTTATTTTCATATTTGCTGTAGACATTTTCTTCTGTTTGTCTCTTGAATCTGGGACTCCATTTGAATAACTCCTGAATAATATTCCTGATCATTTAATTTACTGATGTTACACTTAAGTAAACAGTTTCTAGATGGGGTGTAAACAGAAATCAGAGGAAAGCTCTTGGTACATGCAGTAGAACAAATGGAAATACATTAAAATAGTATCTTCAAGTATGGACACGTCGTGTTTTTTTTTTTCTCCGAAACTATTTCAGCCTTTTCTGAGATGAAAAGCGGTAGATTATAGCCTCTGCTCCACTCACCGAGGGCGTCCTGCAGGTACTTCTGTCCCACCAGCTTGAGGTATTCCTCAATAGCCTTTGTTGCTAATGTGTTCTCTCTGAAGATGAGGTGCTCGTTCTCCCCGCAGCGGTCCACCTCTGACATCATCAAGTCTGTGAGGAAGTCCTGCAGAGAAAATAAAAACAAGACAAGAACAGGGTCAACTGCGAGTCCCATAATTCTATGTGATTACCTACACTTAAGAAATAAACGGATACAGATGTCTGTTCCTTTATTGTGTGAACTGAATGCTGCATTTGAACGGAGATTTTTGCTATTTGGAAAACAGATGAAAAGATATAAAAAAAACCCAGAGTTGGTGGTGGAAGTTAATATAGTAACAAGAGGATTATAATGGTCTGATTATTGTAATGTGATTCATCCTCTTCCTCTGTTTAATCTGTTTACATTACTTAGATCTTCTGTGATTTCAGACACTGGTATTCCCCACCTGTGCTTTGCTCCTTACAGTAACTGATCATCTGATCAGTCTCTTGCCTGCACACCTGCTCCTAATCACTAATCTAACACAGCATATTTACAGTCCTTGGCCACTATTTATCCATTTGCCACACTGTACTTAGTTGCCGTAGATCTGTAGTGCTTCTGTTTAGTTTGTTGGTTCATGACTATTGGCTAGTTTGTCAATCTAGTAAACACTTCCTTACCTGACCCTGATTCTTTGGGGGGTTACAAGTCTCTTTTGTGGGGTTGTGTTAAAGGAGGGTGTCAATTAAATAACTTAAAATCACTGCTAAATGATTGAATGATGAAAAAATGCACATGTGCATAATTTATCCCTGCCCCTAAACGAAACATGTGATGAACACAAGCCTGCATACAAACTAGCTTGAACGTAAATGAAAATGTTAGCTTAAACCTGCAGCGACTGTAACTGTATTTTGGCCACTTGGGGGCAGTGGAAACAAACTGCAAACTAAACACTGACTAACTTTAAATTTTGAGGTTGATACGGCAACTTGTGAAACAGTTGCTTATTTGCACATTCAGCGGACACAAAGAAACATTAACATAGATTTGCAGTCATGTTTCTGGCCACCTGATTGATGAAAATCTAGTATCCACTAATAGGTTTGTTTTTGGTCTCCACTAACTTTCACCAGCTAGTTGCTAACTTAGCCTGTCTGCTATGTGGTGCTGGGCGGGTAGCATATAATGGGTTTCCAGAACTTTTTTTACTGAAAGCTGCTGCTTACGTCAGAAAACTACTCTGATGAGCGATGAGAGTGAACCGAACAATAAGCCGCGAGCCATAAACCAAAAATGATGAGCGCTACGTAGAACTGAGAGGAACTACGGAGCTGGGTGACAATTCTCTGTGGGTTTCTCATATATACACATAGTCATTTAAACCTTTGTTAATATTACAGTTGTTTATAACAGCTTTAATAACATTATGTTAACTAGAAAATCTTAATCTTTCCTTCGGAGGCTATAAAAGTTAGCAGCGTGGCTCAATAAGTCACATGCAGAATGAAGCACTTTCATTAACTCCTGACACAGCGGGCCATGATAAGTCCTAGTATCACTAATCACCTTTATCAGTTGCATCTGCGCTCTGAGTGTGAGATGGAATAAAACTGTGTCTCAATTCACTACACTTCCACGCTGCGACAGGTTTTAAAATCACATTTTTATGACCACCGAATGGGAACAAAGTGGAATTGTGTCATCACAACAAAATGGAGTGAAACAAAATTGTTCTATTCATGTCATGCCTTTGAATGTGACATATCCTGGAGCTAGAACTCAGTATGCAGAGAAAGAACCACATGTTTACCACGAAATAGGCAAAAAAAAAAAAAAAAAAAAAAAATGGTGACAGGACTCATTTTTTCATATAATGACAGCAAACATTTTCTTCACTTTCATTCAAATGCTCAAAGGGTGATTTCTGGCACCTCTTTTGCTGTGCAGTGAGTCAATGAAGACGGAGAAAATGCTAGTCTGTTTGCCACTCATGGAAATGGAGAGTAGCAAATAAATAAAGTCAACTGACAAAAATACGGATGTACTGTACGTCATAACCAGGAAGCTACACGACCCGAGTTTTTTACCAAAGTCACCATCACTTAAAAACAACACGTCAAACTTAAAATGTGTTTCATCTTTCTTCTTAGCTGGAAGTGTGAATTATTTAGATTGAATGCTCTTATTTACTTATCTTTGATAAAATAACTCTCTTAAAAGTAATATCCATAAGAAATATATAGTATCCATCAGGTGAAGAGAAATAATTGGTGGAGACAGGCATTAAGGCTCCCAAATCCAACGTCTGAGAGAGAGAGAGAGAGAGAGAGAGAGAGAGAGAGATGGAAACGGAGCCATCTGGGGATGAATCATCCCCCTGTTTAGATCCCTTCAACAAATTTCTGGGTGTACTCTTATGCAAGTCCCCTGGCATCTTGTTAAACTAGGGGAAACCAGCGTAGCAGTGAGGGAGGGAAGAGAGGCAAGTGACAGATGTACAGAGAGAAATAGAGAAGGAGAGGAAGAAGAGACAGACTGGTGGTCTTTAAAGAACAGAGAGGAGGAGGTGGAAAGAATGCGACAGAGCCTCTCAGACGGTTTCTATAGCTGCTGCAGGAGCCTGTTATCCGGCTAATCAAAGATACACCGCGGGGAGCCAATCATCCACTGATGTGTAGCGAAAGGAGGCTTTTTGGTTAATGCATTCGCACATTCCGCGCATGCAACCCCCCCCCCCCCACACACACATACAGTAAACTTAAGTTGAACAAATGCGCATATCAATAAATATTTAAATGAAATCCAGAGTGCAGCATTAGAGAAGCTTTTTGAGTATGTTTCAGCTTGTGAGTTTGTGGTAATGAGACAAATCAGCGTTACAGTCTAGGTGATGTTTAGCTGTTTCTTGATACAAAGGTATTACAGCAATGGTAAAAGAATATTTTCAACAATGCATCTGACATCTCCCAGTCGTATTTTGTCGAGAACTCGCTGGACAGTAAGGAGTTCGTGCCTTATTATAAATAAGGCATTCAGCAGAGAACAGCACACATAACACACAGATGCCTGAGGAAACCTGACCTTTTGTGGTGTATGGACACCCATCCCATCATTAGACTAGGGGTCTTGTTTCTTTTTTTTTTTTTATTGGAAGAAAATGTCATCCCAATTATGATCTTTCCTCAAACCTCTACCCCTCTGTGGCTCTCTCTCTGCCTCCCTCCTCTCCTCTGTCCTCTCTGCTCCGCACTGCTTATGTGGCCACTGAAGCGAAGCAAATCCAGGCCTGATTAGAGAGGATGGTCAGATGAAATGGAAGAGGAGAGAGACAGAGAGAGAGAGGGAAACTGAGAGAGAGAGAGAGACATCAAAGAGACAGAATAATAACAGAATATTTTTCTGTTGGTAGTCTAAAAAAAAAAAGAAAGAAAGAAAATGACATCCAACCACCTCTGACAATAATCTCTTGCAGTGACCCGCTAAGGGTAGACATTTGTTGAGCCTACCGACGTCTAGTGTGTTTATTCATGCCAGCTTGGAGCTAAAAAAAATAACACTACCGTATCGAGAGATTAGAGGGACTATAATGGTGGTTTTGCATATTTCTGCTCTCCTTCAAGTACAAACTACACATTATGTCAACCAGTTTTCAACATATATATGTTTTTAAGATTGATTTCTTTGCTTTCAGTTGGCAACTGGTTTCCACTCATTCCAGTTTGCTGTTTGTTATGACAGCATGGTAATGCAGTAGAAAGCAGAACCATTGTGACAACTCTTGCATTCACAGACACATCAACAACACTAATTTCTGAGAAAGTCTGCAGCACTGACAAGCTTTGTTGTAGGAAATTCAAACCAGGAAGATTATTGCATTATGTTAACAAGTCTACAGCCACGCTAGCACACTCTGTGAGGCTGACAATGCTTACAATGACAATGCTAACATGCCGATGTTTAACAGGTATGTTCACCATCTTAGTTTAATGTTTTGAAATGTTAACATCTGCTGCCAAGGGATGACAATGGAAATAATTTGGGGACTTATCATTACATCCCTGACAAAATCTGATATGTTGTATCTTATAAATATATCAGAATGGTGTCAATAAACCAAACAAATGAATTAGCATGAAACACAAAAGTAATGGGATGTGATGGGAATGTTATTAGTTTTGCAGGGTATTTGGTGATAAACTGGACTATCAAAAATTTTGACCTCATGATGGCGCAAGAGGAGAAGTCAGGGGATCGCCAAAGTCATTTGGATATATTGCCTGTCTACCATGAACACCTGTATGAAATGTTTAAACTTTTCTAACTAATAAAACACAAGCCAAAGTACAGTCATTGTAAAAGATGACTCTGGTATTTATACCATAGTGACATCTGTGGAAACCAGTGACTGCCTGAAAGGTAGGAGATCAATGAGCAGTAACAGTAAGTAAATATATGATTTGTAGTTACAACATGGAGAACCACCAGTATGATTATAGAAGTCTCTCTTTCACTGAGCAATCGTGTCCTAAAATGATACTGGAACTCCTTTCTTTTCCCTCCAGTCATCCTTCAGCCTCGTCACTGACTCCCTCAATCCTGCAGCCAGCCCCTCCTCCTCCTCCCTCTGCTTCAGTGCTAATAAGGAGAAGTGGAACGCTCTCTGTATCGCTGCCACATCTCATCAGCTAAACCATGCCTCAAAAAACCCAACACCCCCCCAACACACAGTACACAGAGAAAGGAGGTTGATATGAAGATGGGGTCGGGGTGGAGGGTAGATAGTGCAAAGCGGCTGATCATATCTAATAAATAGCAGGGAACAGAGTCCTGTTTGAAAAGATGAGAAGCTCCCTGGAGATGGGCTTACTTGCCAGGAAAAACTCATAAAGTCTTGTCCATTGCACCCCTGTCTGTGCAGTGCTTACATCTCTATTCAGCAATATTCCACTGCACATTGTGCAGAGGCCTCATGTTTTGGAGCTGAACTATAAAAAAAAAAACTCCCATACTGAGTTCAGAAAAGACAACAAAATTATGATCAGAAATCTCACTGCAAGAGTCTCACACGCACTGAAACACAATCAGACATATCTGAACACAGAACAGGACACGATGATGTTCGTTTTAATTGACATGCTGTGCCTTGAAAAGCTAGGACATTGAGTCTGTGAAAGACAAGAGAGAGAAAAAAGTAGCCAAAAAAGAACCATGTTTATGCTTTTAACCCACCCAGATGTTTTTCCTGTGTTTCTATGGCAATATAAAGCAGAGAAATCCAAATGTGAGAGCAATACAGCACCTTAAAAGGATAGAGCAAGAGCAAGAGAGAAAGGGGTGAAATAACATAACATGTTCTTGTAAATTCAGCCTCATTACTAGAAGAGTGCACTTAGTAGAGTGCAGATTTCCGCCAGGTGTGTCTGAGGGCATGGGTTCATCTAACTTCACTTAATAAGGTAATAAAAACAGGGCAATAAGTCCAAACTTCTTGATTTAAATGTTGTTATTTATTAAGAATATTTGGTTGTAACACACCACACAAAATAAAAGAGTTGAATCTCACTCAGTTGTTCCTTCCAGCTCAATGACAGTTGAGATGGTGGCAAAGCTAACAAAACCATGATTTATTCATCTTGTATGGTGCTTAACTTTAGTGGATCATAACATATTGGGTATGGAATTAATCTGCAGATGCTCCGGTTCAAGATGAGACCAAACCTCTCTACGGATATCAGGTTTTAAGCCATGACAAAGGCCAAAATGTGTCCTGCAACAGACTTGTTTTTAGCCAAGCCGATTGCTGGAAATGCCTTTTGCTGCAGTGGTTGATCACTTGCGGCCCCTACCGGCCGGTTAAAAGGAGCGAGGAGTCAGCACTCAGTGGTGACATAAACATGTTATACAGTAACCTCTGGGGCTGTAAAATGAAGCCAATGCAGAAGTGCCAAAACCTGCAGTTCCTCGAATAGCCACTTGAGGCTGGCTGCAAAAGCGACTCAATCCCATAGACCCCCATGTTAAAATATCCAACTTTCCAGCAGAAGTAAACATGTTTACAACCTGGTACAAAAAACGGTTTTGGTCTCTATAGCTGATTTCCCTGTTCATGACAACTGTACGGGGAGCGAACTTTTATATAACTCACCCGTTTAAAATTTATCTAGGCTTGAAGTTATGCATAATTAAGGGCATGGCTGCTTTGAATAACAGCTGGGTGCCGTCACAGGCAAGTTGCTACCACAGCGACAGCATTGATTAGGTAATGTAACCATGGTGTAACCCCAGATTCACAGAGTACAGGCGTAGCCGTCACTATTTCAGTGTGTTTTCAGTTAATGAAAGTTAGTTGTAACATTTTAGTCGGCTAAATAATAATTTTTCAGCATTCGGTTGTACTAAAAGACCCTCTAAAGAGTTGGATGTTCAGTCTTTTCTGGTAAGTACATTTTGTTAATGGTTTTAAGCCTGTTTTTTACTAGTGAAAATAAGCATTAGCATTATAACATTTTAACCATAGACTGTAGATGCACCGTGCTAACCAAGCTAGCAGCTAGCATTAGGGTCAGCTCTACCCTCTCATCCAAATATGGTTACTTCTGGATCCAATAATCCAAGATAGCAATCGTAAAAATGCAAACTCAAAGCTTCAAAATGGGAATCCACAAACCAATGGGTATTACAGTCTGTGCTCCAGGCTTACAGCTGGCAGGGATAAAAGCTGTCCTGAAGAGCATGTGGATGTCTAAAGTGAGCCCGAATATCACTCACAGATCGTTTTAACTCTGTTTTATCGTGTGCTCCACGAAGTGTAATATGCATTGGAATTAGTGCACTGTATATTGTGCAAAATGTAGAAAAATGATGCTGATATAATGGCCGAATCATGTTTTTCCTTGTGTGGTCTATAAACAAAATATTAAAATGTATTCCTACTAGTGCCTACTTTTCTTTTAGATTGTCCTCCTGTTGAACTATTATTCCAATATAAGAAAATGTGTTATTTGTGTATATTACATTGCAACAGAGCATGAGTAAACATATTCATTTTAGCATAAATTCTAACGTCTTGTTCATAGATTGTTTTTACCTTGTGAATGGATAGAAACACCATTATTGGAAAAGTCATGGACTGTGGAACTAATGGAATTCATTAGAAAACAAACAAAATGGAAATTACCTTATGATGCTTTGAGAGTTCGTATTCAGGTAAATATATATCCCACAAGGCAGCAAATACACCTATTTAGATCATTTAAATAACAAAGTTTGGGTTCAATAATTGGTAATTTTATCGCAGGTAGGTAAGACGGCGACAAATTGAATGCGAGGAGGAAAAAGAAACCCTATTACATTAACAATTTGACTGATCGATGAGTCTGGTTTTCGAGCCTTGGGCAAGGGCTGAGGAGAGACTCTGGGGAAGAAAACAGGAACCACAGCAGCCACTCCATCCTTTCCTCTCCTCGTCTTTCCATTTCTCTCTCTGCCTCCCCTGGTCTTTCTCCCTAGAGACTGGTGGCTAGTATTACAGCGTTATAGCCTGCAGCTCTTCCTGTGAGGGTCACATTGGGTTGACGGAGCGAACTGGAGGCTGAATGGAAATGGAAGCGGCTCCTCCCGTAGGCGCAGAGGCTTGTCATTCAACAGAAAAAAAAACAGGAAAAACTGTAGCTTGCTGAGCATATTCCCTGTGAGTCTGTATTTCTGTGTGTGGGCGTCTGCTATATTAAGTGTTGATGTCATTAGTCTGCAACACCCTGTAATGCATATTTGATTATTAAATGGAAATTTTGCCCACTTCAACATCAAGCCTCATATTAAGTCTTAAAATCTTATTTGAAAAATACCAGTTGGTTAACATATTTCCACTTGTTTCTATTACATTTACATTTTTTTCCAGGGTTTTCCAGAGGGGTGTCATAATTTTGGCTAGAATAAGGTATACTGTATGTTAAATTATCTCATACAAATGGCTCATTATTTCTCAAATACATGTTTAAAAACAAGACTGAGAGTCTGTGAGGCTTCAGTTAGGCACACTGGTACTTTGAGCTAAGGTTAATATGTAAACATTTTCACATTGACAATGATAACATGCTGATATTTAGCATGTATAGTATAGCGTACCATGTTCACCATCTTAGTTTAGCGTGTTAGCATGCTGCCATTTGTTAAGTAGCACTACAGTGAACACAAAGTACAGCTGTGGCTGATGGGAATGTCTTCAGTTTTAAAACAAATGGGATTTATATTCTTATTCTTTATCATGCATGTTGTATTTATGTCTTCAGTTTTAAAACATTTATCGTGCATGTTGTATTTATGTCTTCAGTTTTGCAGGTGTTTGGTCATAAACCAAAGTATTGTGCAAATTTAACTTTTGAGCTGATGAGAGAAAAAAATCTTATAATCATTCATCCTGAAGGGGACGAACTGTATATATGTCTGTAAAGAATTTCATGGCAGTCCATCCAGTACTTGTTGAGATATTTCAGTCTGGACCAAAGTGGCGGACCGACGGACCGACACTGTCATCCCTACGAGCCAAAAAAATCCCCCAAGTTATTTAAACATTTACTTTTATGATATCAGCTCTTGTCACTTGACAAGTGCTGCACACCGTAGGTGCTTCAAAAAGAGGCAAATTGTATCCCAAAGGTTGTGCTGTGATGGAGTCCTGCAGGCAAGAGAACACCTGGATGATCAAAAGTGACCTGGTGCAAAAAAATGTGATGAATAAGATAGCTAAGATGAATTTGACTTGGGGTGAGGCTCGGTGCGTTGTCAAGGACAGGGAACAATTGAAGGAACTCTTAATTTATGTATGAACTACTTAACACCGGATCTTATTCATGCATTTTATTTTATTTGTGTGAAGAATCTATTGATTTTCATTTCATTTTTGTATATTTCAGGGCTTGATTTGTATGCCTTTCTTTGCATACGTATGTGATAAATGCAAAATGAACTGAAAAAGACAGACACATACAGAGAGGAGAGACGAGGAAGAAAAGACAGTGTGTGTTTTCTTAGTGCCAACGCAGCCGACAGGAGGCTTCCAGATCAATGTGTCGAGAATCACGTTGTACGGCTGAATGTTTTCCTCTGCAGCCTGCTGCTGTTTGGCACCACAGCCAGAGACTGTGTTGCTGCAAGGTGAAACTACATTTCTCTAAATGCTCCCTCCCTTTTGTCTTTCCACCCCTTCTCTTCATCTTAGGTGTCTTCACCTTTCTCTGTTTGGCTGTTTCCAGCTCTCTTCCATCACTCCACGCTGTCAGGGGATAGTCAATATAAATCATCCGTGAATTATTAAACAGTCTGGGAATATGATGCACTGCCTTTGTAGTACAGATTTTTACAGGAAAGACTATGAGGAGAGCGAGTGAGTTGATGTGCTTTGAATTTATTTCCTGTTCTGGTTGGAGCCTATAGATCTGTGGCTTTATGACTACGGTAGCTGACATCTTCTGTTCTCTATGTGCCCTCTTTCTCTCACTCAAATACACTTTACACACACACACACCCACACACACCGTACGTCTGTCTCCTCCAACATCTTAGTTCATCACAGGCTACACTTCTTCTGTGGTGAATGATACAGATTACAGCTATTAAAAAACTCTGGAAACTCAGACAAAGCTCTATATATGGAAGAAAAAAAGACGCCAGCACATACTGTACTGGAGAAGCCGATTGCTACTGTCAAAAATAATAAAAAAAAAAACAATATTTGCAACTTCTCTGTTACTAGAGAGAGTATTGACGAATGGCTAGCTTGATACGAACGCTCACTGGCCCTCTCAGGGGACAACTGATTGAATTCAAAGCCATGTTAAAAAAACAAAAAAGCCCAGAGGAATACAGAATTACCAGAGCCCTTCATGTCATGTTAATAAATCATTTGTCACACCATATTATGTGCGTACCACAAACTATCGCCCGTGCACCACAGCTGTGGTGATGAGCATCACTGCCCACCGATGACAGCGCTGAATGCATTAATAAGATGCTTCACATAACTAGCGGAGAATAACTGTGCTGCGGGGCTGGCGACAATTTACCACAGAGGATGTGGAGAGGAGAGACTCATATTTTTTGCCCTCTTAAGCAGGGCCGTTAGTTTACCTTCAGGAGCAATAACATAAAAAAAAAAGCAATGGCATAATAACCAGAACACCACCCTCCTCTGGCCAGTTATCATAAGGATAAATCCTCCTTATCGTCGCTTCCAAAAGTCGGTGCGGCAGAGAGGAGCAAAATTAGAACATCATCTTCCTGAGGGCTGAGGCGTCGAGAAGACTAGATCAATAACGCAGGAGGATTCATGCCAGGAGTGGATATTTTCAGATGAAAGAAAGGTGAACTTCTGCAGGCAATTCCAACACAGCAGAGGGTTGCTATTGTTACTGTGGGGCTTCTAATAGTAATGTTTGGGTGTGTGGACATAACAGCATTTCCCACAGGGCAGGAGACGGCCCCCGTGTCGTGACCTTACACCGCTAGGAGATCTGCAGAAATGTTATGGTTAGATTTCTCTTTTTTTTTTTTGATTTCAGCTGGATTTACAGTCTTAAAATCAACCCACACCCATAGGATCACATAATCTCCCACCACATATATCTTAATACCACTGCAGGCCTACTTGTTCATGCATAAAATTGGATAAATGACCTGCGATCACCTGCTAATGTCTTGTGACTACACATAGGTGTGTGCGTATAAAGTTAGCATCTGTGCGGCGACGCGGGGCGTGCCCGTCGTGCTCACCAACGCATCTAGACATCAATACAGCATCGGTAATGACATCTCTCCGGAGAGCTTTGGCCTCGAGACGCGACGAAGCGTGAAAGAGAGATGAAGGAAGACAAAGACGGAAAGTGGGGAGAGAACGAGGGGAGAAAGAGCGAGTGTTCAACGGAGCAGAATGTTCGGGGTGTAATTATTCGGTGATGGGTGATAAAGTGACACAGGAAGAAACAGAAGTCTGGAAGTGTTGCATACTAATGACCGTTACGACCTGCAATCTGCATCTCTTAACAATAGCCAGCTGCAATTAGAAGCTGCTCCCCACCTGTACGCAGCTGATTTAGCACGATGCACATCAAGCAGCAGAACTTACTCCATCTTTCAGCAGAGCTACAAAGAGTTACTGCTGCATCTCCCAAAAAAAAACAAAAAAAGCTCACCTCCTGTTCACCCCTGCTGGATGACAGGAAGGGTGTAACATCTTATGCAAATATAACGCAAAGTCTTCAGCTCTGACCTATACGAAACAGACACTGACGCATGGATTTCACTTGATACTGGATAGCTGGAAGACTACAAGAATACCAGGGAGGGGGGGCTAAAATACCAAGGGCTCCATTACATTTGCAGGAAAACAATATAACCAGGCTTACAGGACTTTCCATAGTTTATCTTGGACATTGCTCGATTCCTAAATATAACTCACCGATGTTAGGCGAGGCCGCACCCTGCTTGGCAACGGATGAAAAAAAAAGGACTTAATCATCGGGATTGTAAATGAACAAACCATGCAACATACGTCATGATATATGTATATATGCTCCATCTATGCGGCATCAAAGGATGTCTTAATTAGCCCTTTAGAATATTTTAGAATAAGTGGTTTGTTGGTAGGGCTGTGTGATGCTGTATTTGGCATGACTTGACTGCTCTATCCATCAAGGCTGAAGCGAAAACACGCACTCGAGTGTGTACGCGAGTGTAGTGCCTAAATATGTCAGACCACTTCACAATGTCTCGAATGATGAAAGTCTTTTTTTTAAGAAAAGGAAGCTGCAGTAGCTAACAGCAGAAACACTCGACATTTCAACACAGCTTTCATTAATTCTTCCTGTTTATGACTAAAGAAAACTGCGGCTCTGTAATAACAGCCCCTCAAAGGTAGAACTGAAA
Source organism: Thunnus thynnus (assembly GCF_963924715.1). NCBI lineage: Eukaryota > Metazoa > Chordata > Actinopteri > Scombriformes > Scombridae > Thunnus > Thunnus thynnus. Next base: position 8,975,582 of record NC_089535.1, read on the forward strand.
GGATTTTTTTCATGTGCGGTGTCTTGAACACAGATGTGGTGAGGACATTATTTGAGGGTCTCTCTCATGATAAGCAACCTTGAGATATCATCTCTGTGCCAGCCGTGTTTTTTACAAGCATCCAAGTGTCCCCGGCTTCCAGAAACCTTAGCCAGGAAGAGAAACCAGGAGGTGGGGGAAAGAAGTAAAAGTTTTAGTGCTTTTGCACAGAAGGTAGGGATTAATTGAAAGTAATCAAGGATGTGACTGTCTCTCCAGGGAGCTGTAGAGGCCTTCTCCCCCCATCAATCAGCAGCTATCAGTCCCGAGCCTAAACTGGCAGACTGGCAGTACAGTGTGGATGGATATCACTTCTTAAGCACTAATCATTCATCATTCGGCTGAGCCCTGATAAAGACGGAGAAAGTTTCAAAGCTCTGTTGACGAGATATCGTCACGAAGAGCTTAATTGAAGCACAAGTGGTCGCTGGCGACTGACGAGGCAGAGAGGACGAAGATGATGCTGCGGCGATGAAAGCAGCCTGAGTTATTTCGGTCTTCAATGACGAGGACAACAAGATGCCTATTTCCTGTCCTGATTTAAAAATACTTTGTCCGTTGCAAATGCTTTGGAATTGAATAAATCCATCATTATATTTATTTATTCAACATTCATCATATTATTAAACTTCTTCCAGACTGAAACTAATTCTTTTCATGAATTAATCTGCAGATAACGTTCTAAATTTATCAGTAAATTGCTTCTTGGTCAGTCAAATACCAGAAAATAGTAAAAAATGTCCATTTTTAATTTTCCAGAACACAATTTGACATCTTCAAATGTCTTGTTTGGTTTGCCAACAACAGACTGAAGCCAAAGAAATTTAGTTTACGATGATGTAAAACAGAGAGGCAGCAAATCATTTTCACTTAAATAAAATAACTTACACAACTAATCTGTTATCAAAATTGTGTCTGACTTCCTGATGATTCATTATTCGACAAATCAATTCAGCTCTAAACTTTTACATCCTTTATTCATCAGTATTCAACAGCCAATAAGATGACTTCCCTTCCCACCTCATACTCTGCTGTTTGTATATGCAGGGTCAAAATGATGTCAACAACTGTTTCACCGCCCTCCAAAGACAAAAGTTGTGCAGTCAAAGTAAAGTAAAATACAGCTTCGGATCGATGAAGATTATCTGAGTCCGAAGGCCTGCTGTCATGGGAGACCGGGCTCCTACTGTGGTAGACTAATCTCCCCCATGCTTGCGATGCTACAGACAGCGGTGGATATATTGTGCTTCTGTCCTGCATCGGTATGCCGTGAAGCACTGCAGGGGATACATGTAAGGGATTAGCTTGAGTTAAAAATGTAATACAGGCTGGTGCAGCGAGAGGAAATCACCTGTCTGTCTGGTCTTTGTCTGTGTGTTATTACGGCTATGGGGTTCAAAAGTTCATAAGATGAGCAGGCAGCGGAAGGGTAGTTAACCTCACTGTACTTTATAATGTCTCGTCAGTACTCATGGTGAGATAATCGTCCGGAGAGTACAAATGTGGGGAAAAATGGAAATAAATCTTGTTATTGGTACTTTACCTTGGCCTTGCCAGTGCTCTGTAGAATGTGCACCAGTGCACACGCCATCTCTTCCTTGTTCTTGACGCTAATCCCGGGCTCAAGCACCGAGCACAGCAGCATGTAGTTATTGGTGGTGTACTCTGCAAACTCCTTGTACATCTCCATGGGAAGGATGTTCATACTCTGATAGCGTGCCTTGATCCTGATCATAGGTCCAGATGTCTTGCCTTTAGGGGGGTTGGGTGTGCTGACTGGATACCACTTCTCCACAAACTGTCGCCCGGTAACAGCTGCGACGGGGATATTAACGAGTCCGATGTAATTATTTTTATCTTTCTTTTTCTTCTTGTCCGTGTCTTTGTAGAGGTGGGCCGTGATGCTCATGACAGCGGGCAGGTTGTTGAACTCAAAGTGCTCTCCCCAAAAGACGTTGTCAGCCTTGAGCTTACAGGTGGTGCGGGCGTAGAGTGAGTCATCGAGACAAAGCTCGCAGAAGTATTTCTTTTTGGCTGGCAGGTCCTTGGCCTCGATGATCCACAGCCTCAACATGTTCTCCACCCGACGGCTGTTGTCCTGGAGACAGAAGATGATAGATAGTAGTTTAGTAAGGTCTTTAAACACAGTTTTGCCAACAATCACACCACTGGGAAGTTGAAGAAAAAATTTATTTCAGTGGGAGGACATGTACTGGATGACAATCACTGACCTGAGAATGAATCTAACAACATATTAAGAAGATCTTATAAACAAAATAACTCAAACGCTGCCTGCTTCAAACCCTGATTTTGAAGTTTCACCTTTTCAAAAGACAAACATTTCAGAAAGTACTTCATCACTTCACAGTAGCGATTCAAAATCCGCTCTCTCTCTCCTGTTTCCAGTCATTAAAGAGCTACGAAAAATCTCACTCCTACATTATTTCACAGAGTACTCACCCATTCTTATGTCATCAATTGATTTTGCCAGGAGCAGGGCATATTTTTGGGCCATTATTCAGATTGCCTTGAAAACTACCTCGGAAAATGAGGCAATGAAAAGAGGAACTAATAATTACATTATTAAAAAGAAATACCAGAGCCTCTAATCGCAAGGAGAGCATTGGGATGTTTGAACTACTGGTAGCTTCTCTTAAGAAAACTCAACATTATCTGGATGCTTTTCATGCTGTCGACAAAAACACCGTCCTGTGTAATACGACTGAATTTATCTTGAATGCTTTTATGGCTCTTCATAATTAAATTCTGTCTCATATGAGGTGTTTCTGAACATTTCATCTTATCTTTAATGCGTCTGCGGGTCATTCAAGGTGTATCCTTATGAGGTGAAAGCTAAAAGTCAAGGCATGAAAAAAAAAAAAAGGCGTATAGGCAACTCTAGTCAAACATCAGGACATGTGCGGGTCAAGAGGATCGTGTTTCACCGTCACCTTCTTGTAGAAAGTAGAAGAGATCTCATTATCTGTGAGAAAAACTGACTCAAAGAGATAGCAGAGCCTTTCCACAGAACTCTCCAAAACATTGCAGAGGCATTTTTCATAGCTCTTAAAATAACAAGTCAGGGCCCCTAAAAGAAATATTTATTTCCATCCACTGTCCAACAAAAAAAAAAACAACTCAATTTCCCTTCACTCCCAATTCCCACATTCTCCACACGTTTATCCACAAACACCACATTCATCTCCTAATCGACTCTTGCACCCGGATCTCGAGACGTTTCGAGTGATCGAGGTTCATCCTACACAAATCCTGAGAACAACTCCTCCTTCAGACATTGGCAGTGATAAGCAACCACTTCCCTTCCTTATTTATCTCTACCCGAAGATGCCTAAAGATTTCATGTGCTGAGTCAGCCAGCGCGCCCTAATCAGAGAACAGCTCTACTAAATAGGAAATCAACAACGTCTCATCAAACACTGTGTCTTCTATTCTGCTTTGTCCCTAAACGTCCTTCTTGTATGTAACATCTACATCTTTACAGGCTTACACCCCTTGAAGAATGATGCATTAATCCTGATGATTAATTTACTCTTATTGTCAAGTCAGTTTGCCTTGTTAGAAGTGTTACCCTCTCCAAATGTATGTCTGTTGACACAACCGGATTTACCTTACCTTTACTGTAAATAAAGGTGCTCCATACAGTCAAATAGGAATTAAACCTTGTTACGTGTATCTCTTCATTCACCCTGAAGTAAATTTGCTATCAAACACCATCCCGCATAGATGATACCCTCTGTAAATTGCCTATTATCATAATTACCCGTAATTATCCTCCCTCTTATACAGGAGTTGAATTGTGCAGGTTCAGCGTTTGGACCACCGTGTGTTTCATTTACACTGATTATCTCTGGCAGATAGGTATTGAACATGACTGAATGTATTTTTTTTTTCTTTCCTTGTCTTTACTATGTAAGCATCTCCTTCCTCCTACCGAACACCAGCAACAAGAAAAGGGCGAGGTCATGGTATCAAATATTGACCTGCAAATCAAAAAGTCAACACGGTTGAGTTCTGCGTGTATCTTTCTTAACAACCTGTCCGTTTTTTTTCTCTGTTGATCGATATGTAGTCTGTTATTGTAGATCATTATAGATTAAGATTTAGTCCTTTAGGAGCAAAATATATATTTTCAGTGAATAAAATGACTGACTTGTAAGGTTTCTTGAATCTTTTTCTTGTCCTCCCCTTGCTGGAGATTTCATAAAATTACAGAGAACTTCAAATAATTCCAGTATCTACTTCCATTTTTTTTACATTTGACAAAAAACACTGCACTGTAATCTCTCAAAATCATACAATAATTAAAAATGCACGTTAACATAGAGGAACAGCACAGCGCTGCAAAAAAGAGCTGAGGACGACGAGGACTTAAACGCCATTAGGAAACTTTTTTGCTGAAGTTCTAATTAGTGAGTAATTTGCTAAATAATGACAGATGAAGGAGCAAAGATGCTGTGAGATTAGGATTTACTTCTCGGCTCGACATGTTTGCCACTCTCCCTCTGACACAGCTGTGTTTGTCGAGATTGCAGATGGTGTCGATGCACGAAGAAGAAAACAGTCTTGGTGTTTTTCCCTGCGACGTGTGCCCTCTGCTCTCGAGGTGCACGGTGCAGGAGGATCGCAGCTGGATTTAAAATGATCAGATTGCATTGCTGTATGAGTTACGACACCGTATAGCTCGCTGCGTTCACGCTAATCAATGTAGCAACGTGTGGTTTGGAATTGGGACACTTGTATATACTCAAGTGTTGATTGCTTCACACAGTCTCATCCCACCTACTGGGTATTTACACACGTACCTTGTTGGGTTGTACTGCTCTCCTCAGGTTCTCCATCCATTTGTCTCTCTCGGCTGATGAACGGCAGGAAAAGCATTTGCTTCCTGTGGAGGTGGTGACCTACCGCCGCGACAGAAGAAGAAGAAGAAGGGAAATTAATATTTTAATAATCAAACTTCATGCAAAACAAAGCCAGAGAAGAAGTGGGACAGAAACAGTTTTTTCTAAACTTACTTCATTAATAATACAATGACAAAGAAGCACATCAACACACACACACACACACACACACACACATACACAAAAGTGGATATAAGGAGACTGAAGATGACTTGGCAGTGTTCAGGGATGACTGAGTGGTGTGAACGGACGGAGGAATGAGATGAGTGCTTGGCATGATGGGTGATAACTGGATAATTTTAAAAAAAATGCAGAGAAAGAACAGAGAGCAGGAAATAGCATAAAGACACAGAATGATGTAATCAGCCAGATAACAGTGGAGATTTACGGTGTCTACAGTAGGCAGCGTAAGATAGAAAGTATTCAGGGATTTCTGTCTTCCTCAGGCTCTCAAAGGCTCCCAGCTGTGGCTAACAGCTACAGCTGCAACTGTGTGTTTGTACACACATCATGCTAACACTTACAGTAATTAGAAGCAATGTCTTTCATAATCTGTTGGAAATTACACCACTGATGATCACGGGGATGTTGCTACTTAAAGAATATGGCTGTCGATTTTGTATTTTTCTTATTATCAACATATCTCATGTGCAGAGCCAAACCCACAATGAATTGATCCTACTTACAAGTATTGTGTGTGTATCCAAAGCCTGATATATCTTAAACCACTGTGCTGTGGACCTCTGTTGTTGTCCAAAAACTATTAAAACTGTGGCATCTGCCTTACACAGAACTGCTCTCCGGAGAGTGGAAACGTGATTGCTGTTATTAGTCTTTGGAGCTGTTTCTAAACAAACTACTGTAATCGTTATCTTTGGGGTGAAGCAACATGTCACCAAGTGCAGCAGTCTGGCACATTGACGTGTTCATAATACGGAGGTCTACAGCACAGAGGAAAAGATATATCATGGCTCTGCACATGAGATTTGTTAATAATAAAAAAATATATATAGATAATCATCAGCCTTATCCTTTAGGTAAAGGATTGGAATACTTCTTCTACTATTTTATAAGCCTCAGCCAGTGTTGCTATGGTGAAGAGAGCAAATCACAGCTATAGCAAAATTTTAAAATGCTTTGTTGTTCCCCTTGGGAACTAATCACAGCATCATAACTTCATCAAAAATTAACCCAGAATCCAAAAGCAAACTAATTTAAACTGCTGAATGTTTTATCAGGCTTCTACAAAGCGTAATCTTAAGCTTCTGCTAGGCATTAGTGATACATGCGGCAGAACTTACAACGATGGCAGCGGAACAAGCTTCAAACACAACATTGACATATCATCTCCTTCTTTAGTTATGGTCATAGTGTCGGCAAACAGTTGCCTATTAACACATCCTGCGGATATGGAGCGACATTATCATTCAATTGGAGTGGAGGCGTCTGTCCACTCGATTGAAGTCCGATATTCACTCTCCTTCCTGCTCTGTTTTTGGTCTCCCCCAATTTCTGGAGGAAATATCCAGCTCATTATCAGCTAAATGCTCCAATATGTTCATCAGCTAGTGAACTAAAGTGAACTTTTAGAGCTTTTGCTGCTGAAATGCATGCAGAGATATAGTGTCATGATAATTCTCTGTGGGTTTGTTACTATGGAAAACCCCTTTCACATTACACTCAGTCATCTGACCCATTATTTACACAAAAATATTGATTGGTGCAGCTTTATGCTTGGAGATTGGATGTTTCTGACCGTGGATAATGAGTAACTGTGTCTGCATTTACTCTATGTGCGTTTGTGGCACCTCACCTCAAAGCAGTAGTCCTGCCCGAGGATGCTGCTGTGAACAGGCTTGATGATAACCTCGTCCTCCATACTTAGGTCCAGGGCTTCCACAGCGCTGCTGGGGCTGAGCAATGACTCATGGGAGCGAGACTCCTTCAGCCTTGGCATCAGATGAGATCTAAAGGGAGAGAAGAAGAAGAGGGAGATAACTGAGTCACCCTGCAGAGGAAGTGAGAGAGAGGAAGCATATGTATTGCGCATATTAGCGGGTGTTCATGGTGAGTGTGAGAGAAGAAAGTGTGAGGATGACGAGGAGAGGATGCATGACTTGCTTCTAAGTCAGCGAGTCCTCGGCATGACAAGCTTGCACACTGTATCAGCACATGCTCATGCACTCACTCGCTAATGGATGCTTTGTGATTTCTCATTTACAACTTGAAACATCAATGAATGAATGACAAAGCATGAAAGATTTGAATCAAGCTTTACTGCAAACCGATGCGGTGGAACCACTATAAATGGGAAGCAATTCATATCATTGATTATCAGGTCAGGCTTGGACAATTTCCATATTGTGATAAGGGCAGAGTGCTTCACAGTGATAAACCACTTGCTATCTGTTTTGTGGAGCATAATTCAACAAACACACACCGCAGAAACTGCACTGTTCTCATAACTCTGTCAACTCTTTCTCCCATTTTCACAGGAGCTCACCTCATAAAATGTTCAATATTCTGACAAAAACAGCCATGGAGCCTGATTTCTCTGCCATTTTTAGCCAGAGAAGATTAGGAGACAAAGTAAAGAGCTTTCCAATGTTTGCTATGTTTGATGTCGCCCTACTTCCTGTGTTTTTATAAGAGTTAAGAGTGAGTGACTGTCACTAGGAAAGAGCAAATGTCTCCATGCAGTGTACAATCACTAAGCACTTTATTAAGAACGCCTGTGCAATCTAATGCAGGGTGTTGGTGGTGGATTCAATTGAAAAGTATTCCTGACATTTTACACGAGGGTGGCAAAATATTAGGAACACCTTTCAATATAATGCATTCCAGTACACCACCAGCACCCACTACCACCTCAATAATAAACATAAAGTAGAATTATCACCTTTCTGACAATGTCAACAAAAACTGAAAATGTATAAGCTTCATAAAAGTAGTATTTATGGCAGAGCTGTTGTATTGGATTGTGTTGGATATTTGGACCAACATTTTGCTTTTCTAACCATCTAACCATCGACAACTACCAGTTATGCTGAAGTACTTAAATTTAAAGGATAAGGCTGGTAATTTTCTATATTTTTCTTATTGTCATGCAGAGCCACACCAACAATGAACTGTACCTTCTTATAAGCATTGTGTATCCAATGCTTGATATATAATTTTCCTCTGTGCAGAAGATTATGGTCACAGTCGTTTGTTTAGAAACAGCTCCAAAGTCTATTAATAGCGATCATGTTTTCGGTCTCAGGAGAGTAGTTTTGTGTAAAACAGATGCCACTGCACATGCGCAGGAATGCGGCTCAGTTTACAGTGCTTTGCTAGCTTGTTGTACCACATATCATAAACCTCTTGACTGTGTACTGATGGTCTTTGTGAAATGTACAATGTAGAACAAAGTGAAGAGATTGTGATGTGTAGCACAACGCTGTAATCTTCAGGGAGAAGGAACATGTCACCCGATGAGCCAGTGTTGCTCATTGACGTGCTTTTGGTCTACCATGCAGAGGAATAAGATATATCAGGCTTTAAATACACACATACTACTTGTAAGTAGGATCTATTCATTGTTGATTTGTTGACAATAAGAAAAATATAGAAAATGGCCAGCCATATCCTTTAAATTATTCTCCAAACATGCCATAAAGAGAACTAAAAGTGAGTCATCTTAGGTCACATACAGAGTCAAACACCAGCCCTCTGTGCTCTTGCGTTTCCATTAACCATCAACCTTACCCCGTCGTCCAGTCAGCCTCACAGTCATAAGAGGATGAAAAGCTAAATATACTAGTGGGGGATGTAAGCAGTGACATAAACATTACCCCCTGACACTCACACACTGGCAGGATGAAGAAGACAGGGGTTCAATTACTAGTGTAATGAGTGAGAACGTTATTTTAATAATGCCCTCTATGGAGGGCTTACACACTAATCCCATGTATGCGTGTGAGCTTGTGTGAGTGTGTGTGCACTGTACGTCTTTTCTGTGGACTAAAAGAAGAGCATTCCAGGAAAAAAAAAAAAAAAAAAAAAATGCAGCAGGCGTAATGAAAGATTAGTGACCGCATGCGGCCCTTTGTACAGTCAGCCAGCTTTACTGTTAAATCCTCTGTCCAATGTGAAGTAGACAATGATCTCAACTCTCTATGCCCCTTTTTTTTCTCTTGCTCACACACACACACACACACACACACACACACACACACACACACACGCACACACACACACACACAGAGGCACATTTTACCCTCTGAAAAAAACATACAACGAAAAAAACAAAAAAACATATGTGCAAACACCTCAAGGATAGCTTTGCAATGAGAATCCAGTTTTACTAGCTCCTACTATATGCCAAAGCACAGCTGCAGAGGAAGCGTCTTTGCATCTAGATCTGCTTTGTGATTGGCTGACTGGGTACTGGGCAGAACAGAGAGCGAGTCAAGTGAGCGGAGAGGAGCGGAAACAGGGGCTTTCTGGTGGGATGTGCTGTTGTGGAGACAGGAAGGGATGAGAACCTTATATGTGAACCTTGGTCAACAGACCCCGAACCTGCATGATGATGTTTCTACATCTCACAAACAGACTAATTGAGGGAAACATTTATATAAAATGAGCTCAGGGATGGTTGAACAAACTGGTCTTTACTAAGCCTGGTCCTAACTGCTAAGTTGGTGTTTGTTAAGACCAGTCTTTAGGATGGACTTTATGTCGGTTGCACCAACCAAACTTAAGCCTTGTCTTAACGATGCCCGGTCTTGCGCGTCCATGTGAATGCCCATAAGACTATGGCAATTGCCTAGCAACACGTGTTGCTAGGATACATTGTTAACAATCTCCTCTGTCTTGCTAATTTGTAGGTAATCATTTCTAATTTGCGGCAACATTATGGAAGATCAAAGAAAAAGAAAAGGCAATTTCACAGACATTTAGATAAGAAAATTAATAGAGCTGTACAGCCAGCTGACTGCCAAGCAGTCCAAAATAATAACAAAATAAGAAGAAGCAGTTGACTTGAAGAGAAATAACGGAGGCCGTGAATTATTGTTCGGACTTGAGCAGCCTTCGTTCAGAAAATGATATATGGAAAAAGTTGAAAGACTTACAGAGCAAGGCAAAGATTTTGACTTTCCGCCTGCTCCTGACTAGGCGTAAGATTTACGCCCGGTCTTAGAGAGAAGAAGGCTTAAGCCTAGATGGTGCAACCGGCGTATTAGGCCTATCAGGTTAGGACATAGAACACCGAGTTACGATCGACTCAGCTTAAGACCAGGCGTAAGCCCTGTTGGTACAACCGGCCCCCAGCAGACCAGAACACAACTCACAACTCTCTGTGTAGTAGTCGATCAGCTGTGTGTTTCTTTCATTAAAAAAAAAAAGAAAAGGTACAATGCAATAAATGTTATCAGACATTTTAATTAACTAGTAGCACATTTCTAACATTTAGCCACAACTAATCGGAAGCATGTAAGCATTTTTCCTGTGAAAATGGACTGGAACATGCTGCCAGAGTGGCTTGCCAATAGCAGCTCCTCTGGAGTAATTTCCCGCATGTAGTACAGAGAAATTGCTACAGAAAGAGGAATCCAATCTCAAAAATAAATATATTTTATTCTTCTATTATGATTTTCTTTTTCTCTCGGCATATCGTATTATAAGAACATTAGTGTCAGTGGAGATGGTGGGAGACTGTGAAAGTACGAACTGATGAATAATAATGCTGCCTGTCATCTGTATGGCGCTGTATTAAATTGTACTGTAACGTGTAATTTACAGCCTTTTGGTCGGACACTTTGTAATAATGACAATGAGAGACTGTCTGGCGTGTGAAATCTGCTCATAACTTCTATATCACCCGTTTTGACACACTGTTCATGTCAGCCACCGCAAATAACAACTCGCATTACAAGAAGGGCTCGCTGTTCTCGTCTCCTCGTTTCTCTATTCTTTGGTCCCCCCCCCCCCCCCCCAAGCATCTTCTATTCTCAGCAAAAGTCCTTCTTTGTCCTTGACAATCCTCCGATACTCTCTTCCTGCGTTTCCCTTCTATCCTCTCTTTCTCTCGTTCAGTGTTTACCTGAGGTGGGAGGTCTAGTTTATATTAGGTGGATTCTTTGGTACACTTCTTTCCATCCCCGCTCGCTCCTCTTTCAGTGTTCTGTTTATCTCTCGCTCTCTGTTTATCTCCTGTCTCCTCTCTTGGCGACCGATCAATCTATCCCTCTTCATCTTCTGGACTTCATTCAGGCAATCTAAATATTTCAGATGTTATGCAGGAGATACACGGGTATCTGACAGTTCAGAAACTTCTATACAGCTTCTATACGCAGACCCAACTATATACATCCCTGTAGTGAAATACATAATTAAAAAGGTCAAGCCATAAGGAACAGTCTTTGTAAAGAATTACAGGTGATGTTGCAAAGAGCACAGTTCATACTGTATCTATAATGCCTTATATCTGGACACATAAAGGGACTGCTTGTGTGAAGAGTGTGTTTTGCATTTCATTTATTTTCCATTAAAGTTAGTGAAAATTCAGCAAGATAAGTGTGAATTGGTGCGTGTTTCCATTAGGTATGTTTATGTAAATACACTTAAAAAGATGTGACATGGTTACATAATTAATGGAGCACCAGTAACATCATGGCATTTCATTGCTGCCTCCCAACTAAATGGCATTTGTAGCTGCGGTGGTTTTTTATCAGTGATAGTGATAGTCAAATCTGTTTCTGTCAGCCTTTTTGACGTTGTTCCTCTTTCGGTATGCCAACTTTTCCACTTTAGTCAACTGCAGAATCTTTTTTTTTTGCAAGATTTCTGGGGATATTTCAGAATTCTCCCATCGGTTTTTTTTTATGCACAAGATGAAAACTTAAAAACGAGTTTGAAAGGAGTAGGGATGAAGAGTGAAAATGCCCTCGATAACTCTTCGCTCGGTGAAGGCCACATGCCGCAACACAGTTAAATAAAGTAGATCTTCTTCAGTGGTGCTGAGTTATCTTTTACATTGAGATTTTCATCATCTGAACACTTAGTTGGCTGCTGAAGTAAACGTAGGTTCACTATTTTGGAATTTATGTCACTGCATTAGGCCAAATCCTATCAGCACGGTCTGACAACTAGACGCTCTGTGCCCTGCTAAGGTTCAATAGAAACTCAGTTAGGAGTAAGTGCCGGGGAGAGTAGAGCAGAGTAATGGATTCTGAGTGTGTCTGGGCTGCACCCAGTGCGCTTTGTCTCTGCATCCTGTAAAGAGAGTTCATCTGATAGCCTGTCTGGGATCTGATATAGTCTGAAACCTCAGGCCCATATAGGCGTCAGAGCACTTAGACTTCTAACACACTGACTTGCTGGCTAGCTGGCTGCACCACAGGGGACTATGTTTGTACTGATAGCTCAAGATAGGCTGAATTAATGTACTGCAAATCCAAATAACGGCACTCTGAAACTCTACATCCTGTGAGAGTATGCGCTGTTTCGTAACAATCACATGTACAACAACAACAGCACATTAAAGTCCATGTGAAGAGGTGCTAATCTTCACATAGGAAATAACAGCCTCTTTGTTCTGAGCTTCAACTCACGTTACTGTAATAAACAACAGGCGTAATTGCTCTAATGACCAAATCTAAAGCTTCTGACAACATAAAAACAAAATGAAGTATTAAAATTAAGAGTTAAGTGGCCCTGATGAAGTCCTCTTGCTAACAATGTTTACTGTGGTTACTGCCCTGCACTTTGTTTACACAGTATTTTGCTTTGCCTTTACACCGGCATTTACACCAATCGTTTCGATTTCCACTTACAGACTGGCACAGCAATTATTTGTTAACTTTTGATGAGCCACAATTCTCTCTGTCGAATAAAACACATGAGAGTAAACATGACGTGAAGGAGAAGGAGAGGCTGGTAGTACCTGCAAGGTCAAAATGTTGCAAAAATGATTTTTTTGCTAGTAAACATTAGGGGGAGGGGATGTACTGTAAGGAGAGCCAGCGCCAGTATTCCTATGGAGGATAAAACTAATCGACTTAAGACAGATAGTCTGCAATATAGATATAATGTCATTTTAAAGGAAAAAAACCTAAATGAATGAGTCGAGGAGCATAATGAATGCAGATGGCTACATACGAGGTTTGAGGGGTCCTTGGCTAGTTTGATGAGTATGAAAACGATGTGAATCATACACTACGGGCTTCACAGATGACAGTCTGTCACCCGATTCAACACCTATGGGAGATTTCGGAGCCATGTGTAAGACAGCACTCTCTACCACCATCATCAAAAATGAGGGAATATATTTTGAAAAGCAGTTCTAGAGGCAACAACTCACTAAGAGTGTCTGTATATCATTACAACATCTTAACATGTTTTCCACGATGCAAGCCCGAGCACAAGCATGAATCTCTCCTTTTACAGTGTTAAGAGACAACTCTGGCCTTAATGAGCTTGGCCAACATGTAGGTATGAAACCAGATGAGATGATTTGGAAAGAACTGCGGCGCAGTGGATAGACAGGTGGTTTAGTGTACTTAGGGCGAGGTTGCAAAGTTTTCATCATGTTTGTCCTTGCAGCGTTCTCCTAACAGCTGGCTTGGCTTGGAGATGGTGCTTAAAATCGAAAAAATCCTAGCCGGTCGGCAACACCGAGCGCTCTGTAAACACCTGAGCCCTAACTCCAACATCAAAGCGGAAAAAAAAAACATCACAGTTAACAGAAAAACGCACACACACACATAATCACACAGTAATTGTTCAAGCTTGATTATGAAACACATGCACTGCAGAGACAGGCAACCGGACAAATAAACCATTATTCATGCATCAAGCCTCACACAATGAAGTGTCCATTATTCCCACTGCTTTGTCGCTGACTCAGTGGAAAGGACCACAGGCCGCGATGAAACAACTAAGTGTCTGTCACATTGCGGAGTGCTCTGTCACGGGCCTGATCGCTCATTTGATCCAAGCAGATGTGGTTGGTGTTTCTCAGTGCTCAGCATGAATAATGAGGCACTATCGGCTCAGAGAGCAGCTTGCTGCATATAGACTCAGAATTGTACCTCAGAAAGACAACGGATTTAGTAATCCTGTAAAAAAAAAAGTGTTTTTTGTGCATCAACTCGCCATCTGTCGATTGTCATCTGCGCCGAAGTGAACAGGTGGGTGATGGGTAGTGAGAGAATATAGACAACAAAACAAAACAAATGTCTGGCCCATGGCGAGAGGCTGAAAGAAGTGTAGTCGAGAAGGGGCAAAGGAGAGAGACGAGGGGGATCCTGTCAGTTGCTGCTGGTGCAGAACGGTGGATGTGTGAGCTGAACCACTGACATGTGGCTGCCTTGGAGCCCAAACACCAATCAGGACGGCTAGAAGATCCAGTCAACAGAACAGCAGAGCAAACCTCATTCACTGTCAAAGTCAGACACACTGCTGGAGAGAGAATGATCTCCGGAGACCGAGACAGGTTGAGATGGATGGGGAAGAGAGCTTGAGATGCAGCAGTTAATGTGACGGCCTCCGCTACCGGTCCCTCTGCCGATAAGCCTAAGAGGAAAATTTCCACACATCACATCAAGACTGACACTCTAAATCAAAAAGCTCCCTTTCTGCTCATCCATCCGTGACCTCCGTGAGTCTTGATTGGCTGTGCCGTATGGCTATGAAAGCGATAACAATGACAGAGAAAGGAGAAAAAAAAAAAAAGAAGCAAAAATGTTCATTTAGACAGATGGGCAACATAGATGAGCGGGCACAGTCATATCTATGTTGCTCCACATTTAGTGCATTAGTGCTTTGCGGCACCTGTGCTGGTTGATGGTTTCGGCTCTTTGGGCTCTCGCACTGCCAGCGGTCTAATGCATACAAGACAAAAGAGAGATTACGCTGGAAAGAGGGAAGAGAGACACGCTGCCCCCGGGCATCAATGCACCAAACAAGAGGGAATAAAAAACTGAAGCTATGGTGTGACCACTTATGTGAAGAAAACTAAGGGACCTATAGATGGGGGCGCACATTAGCTCAAAGTATAGAGGGAGTCCTCTAGGCCGCACAAAGACGGCCTTTCATTTACAGGGAGGAAGGAAGCTTTTAAAGGCAAGAATGAGGCACATGCAAACACACGCACACACCCCTCCCCGCTAAAGAAACACACATACACAGGAAAGGACGGAGCTAGCTTTAGCATTTGGTATCTCCTAAAAGCTCCTTCCCTTTTTTAGGAGTCTGCAGGGATGCCTGACTCAGAGCGCTGGCAGACGCGCTACATTGTGGGAAAGCTTGGCTGGTAACTGAGATCAGGTGGTTGGAGAACAACTGTTGGAAGAGCTAACACAGCCATTGAGCCAGGCTGTCTAGTAACACACATACACACGCATGCACAGCTTGATTACAGTGAGAGAGAGCCGCCTCCCTGCTAGGCTGGGAGGTAATTCAGTGTAACATCTGCTAGGACACTCACTACAGGAGACCAATACGGAGCGCTGAAGAGCTGCTGTGGAGCAAGGGGGACGGGCTGGGGTTTTGGCTCTGAAGTCATGTGCTGAATGAAAGAGAACAGAACAGCTGGCCGCGAATATAACCGCTGGATGCAGAAGATCGCGCTAGCAGCTGCGAAACTTAGCATGCCAATTACCTGTGATGATCTGTGCGGACGGTTAAGTTTTTAACATTCGGGATGATTTCATCGGGGTATTACTTTGTGCCAAACTCTGCAGGATGTCAAACATGTGGCGAATCCTTTTCAATCATCTTATTTCTCTTATTGAGTTTTAAGAGCCAAGAGTCAAAGGGTCATCGGAGCACATTATGTAGCTTCTACAGTACAATAGACTGTGTTACATCCAATGAATGTCTGCCTGTGGCTGTTTGTCCAAACATTGCAATGACAGGGAAATTATAATGAGGTTAAAGGTCACACTAATGAGTGACTCTTTAAGTAGCAGCTAAGGACAGAGGAGAAAGGTCAAATGTCATATAAATGACTAATGGTCTTCTGGGAAGTCAAGCATCAGTGTGATTGGTATATTGATGATTTAAACAATGCACTTTATGTAACATGCGAGAAAAAAAAATGCATAATTGATTGAAAATGGCTTCATGATGAATAAACACAATTTGTTTTTTGTCATACAGCCCGGTGGAATACTCTTGTCTCGCGACTTCATGTCCCTGCCTGGCACAGTTTTACCCACACACACACATTCACACACCACGCTGCCAGAAATGGGAGGAACAGAAGAAGAAAATACAGCGTGTTCTTTAAAATGCTTTCGCCTTTAGAAACTGTGTTACAGTAACGCCTCACATATGACCGCTGAATTATTTATCGCAATGAAATGTAATACACAGTATTTACAGAGCAAGCATATATATATATATATATATATATATAAGTGTTTGCATCACTACAATAGTTTAAAAGACATTAAAGGATAAGTTCAAAATGTTACAAACAATACTCGCATGCCCGTATGTAAGTTGAAAGACGGGTATCTTCAAAGGTTACTGTATTTTTAGTACAATACTCTCTGTTTGTGTTGTTAGCCCTCCACTGTAGCTCAGCAAGACATCAGAAATGATGTCTGGTGGAACAAAAGGCCTCATATTAGCTTGACAGTTTGCACTAAGAGAGGACTGTGGATTTTGTCTAGTGCTGCAACTAATAGGTTTATTTTCATTATCGATTAATCTGACAATTATCAATTGATTAGTTGTGAGAGTGGTGAGAAATGTCAATTACTGTTTCCCAAAGCCCAAGGAAGCCCAAGAAACCAGAAAATATACATTTGTACTAATCGTTGCAGCTCTAATTTTGTCCCCCGTCTCTTACCGTGGAATTGCATTAGGAACAACTGCAGTGACCAATAACTCTTTTAGTGTACAGATGGGCATTCAAGACGGACTTGAAGAACTCTAACATTTATCTATCTAACTATCAACTGAGCAGAAGAACTGAAAAGAACTTTATTCCTATTTTTTTAAAATCTCTGTCCTAAATAACTTCATTACCAAAGTTGAGGAAAAACAAAAACTTTTACTTAACTTACACTATGAATAATAATTTGAATGTGGGAATGGTGAGGTCATTGGGCCAGAGATTGATTATTTCATCAGCAAAAAACATAAATAAAATATTCTGTAGCTATTGTTTCTTTGTTAAATTTGTGCCACCTGCGCATTTTATAATACACAGCAGCAACCTGACTGCTAAACAATATATACAAATATGAATAACTGATTCATCCATACTGCAGGGACATTAATCAGTTCTTAATAAATCAGATATCTGACTTTCTGAAATATGTGTTAGACAATGGCTGCTTCCTGAGTATGCAATTGTGATAATTATAGACGCTTTTAAAAATCAGCCACCTCAACCCGCTTTGAAACTTGCCAACAAACAACCTTGACGGGTCAGGTTCTATTCATTATTTCAAACCTAAGGAAATGGATTTTTACAACAAAAGAAACACCTTTTTTTTTTACTTTTCGCTTTGTAATTCAAAGTACTTACACAGCAGCATAAGCACTCATTAAATTCTGCACTGAAATACCACAGCAGAGAGAAGAGTAGAAGATAGAGAGGCAAAGATGATATAGTTATCACCATAGTAAGACAGGGGGATAGTGCAAAAAACGCTGGCCTAACTGGGCCAATCTCTGTCCAATTAACTGACTTATCCTCTGGCTTCGGGCCATCCAGCAAGCCTTACTGTCAAACCCTGAAGGGCACCGAGGTGTCAGAGGGGGTTTGAGAAGCTGCCCTTTCATGTTATAACCTGACTTTATTAGAAAAAAAGCAGGAGAAAAGACAATTTCATGGCGTGAATCAGTGAAATATCACACTGTATATATGTCGTATTACTAACACCCTCCAATAGCATATACACTCACACAATAGATCTATTCTACTCTGAGTTTTTCCTGTTCTTCTTCCTCATTGGCCGTTATCGATTTGTCATTTTATTACACCAGCTGTGGAATTAGAAGTATGCTTTAACCAGACAGCGCCACAGAGACAATAATTAACTATTAGGGGCAAGACAAGTCACATATTAGCAGGTATGACTCAGCCTTGACCGTGAGGCTGAGAATACTTATGGCACGCTAAGGTCAGAGAAATGGTGTATGTGTGTGTGCATCTGTGCTCATGTGCTAATGTGCATGTGTGTAAGCTTCCATGATACCGCTGTACGTTTGCAAGGAAAAGAAAAACCATACTGCATCCAAAAAATGTATAATTATCATTCCGATCTGTGTGGCACGAATTGAGAAAAAAAAACCCCATAAATTAGTTACAAGCAAGAAAGCTTTTTCTCTTGAACTATTGCGTAACTGTTAAGTGCTTGGGGAACTGATGAACTATATGTGCAAAAGAAGTAGAGGAGATGAGGAAGTGTGTGTTTTTCACTTCTTGACCTGAATATTCAAACACCCCCGTGGCATTGGACAAAGAAACAGGCAAACACTCAAGTTCACAAGGAGAAAAAGAGGGCAGAGACTTCTCTTCCCACACAACACGGCAAAAAAACTCTTGACTGCAAATACAATATCTAGGTATTTGAAAACACAACCTTTCCCATTTTGTTCTGGTTTTTATATTTATTAATATCAGATGTAGACAGGTGAGGTTGCTTTAGCACATAATTGCCTCTAAATTGTAGAGAGTGCTGTCAATACTGACATCTTATTTGCACTCTAAAGCCAAGATTTGCCTCTGGCACTGAATAGTTTTCATGTTCAAGTCTGAACGTGTCCTCCTTTTTCTCTCAGCACCTTCCTCTCCAACTATTCAGCTTTACTGCAATATTTCCTCTTTTTTAATTAACTATCCTGACCTTTCTATACATTCCAAACTCAGACAGAAAGTACTTTATGGCATTTTATCAAGCAAAAAAAATAGTTACTCAAAGCCACACTGCACAGTCCCCAGTGAACCGTGAGGGTGGATGCAAAGACAGAAGTTACATGAATAAAACGTTAAAACAAAATGACACTTACGATCTACTGAATATGTGAAACATGGTCCAGCAGCAGAACCTCTCCGAGCTGGATCCCTTAAAAAGCACGACTTCTCTTTGGGTCGCATTCCTCGCTAGTGGCTGGTCTCAGTGTTTTCCCGACTATTTTTGAGTCTCTGGGAACGTGGCTGGAGCCTCTGCCCTCTGAGTTACACCACACCGCTCCCAAAGGATGTCTGTTGCTACGAACACACCCCTCTCCACATCTCATTTAAAAAGACAGCGCTGTTATATAGGACGAGCCTGCCTATACTCCGAGGGAACATTATATTGCTATGAAGTAATGCGTAAACCCTATCGTGCCATGGATTTATGAAGGTAGAGGTGGTTAGAAATATTTCTATTTATAAGAGAATACTTTAATGTAAACATAATAAATTATCAAATATATCCTACTGCAAATTAGTGCTCAAGTGTGCAGCTTTTTTGTAAGTTGGAGTCAGATATACCATCTCTGTGCTACTTATATTAAAGGTCAGAGCTGACTCCTACCGTCTTTGCTCTTAATAGAGGGATATAAAATTAAACCACAAAAGGGTGACAAAGAGAAGAGGATGACAGCTTGTTATGAAGTTATTTAGGTGCTACACACTGTAGAAATATAATAAAAATCTATATCGTTAAAGCTGAAGTGTCAGTCCCTGTGATACAGTTGCTCTGTCATCATCAGATCTGTCTCCCCTTGCTTTTTTTCTCACACTGACATAGACCCCGAGCTGGCAGCCAGGAAGTCAGCCTGCCTCCTCCCTCCCTCCCTCCCTCCCTGTTTCCCTGTAGCAGGAAACAATGGCTCAGCCTTCAGCACCACGCTCTGTGGGAAAATTGCTGGATCCTTGGACTGTGGGGGTGAGGGACTCCAGGAAAAGGGAGGAAAAAAAAAAAAGGAGGAAGGCCAAAAAAAAGGGGAATGAGGGAGTGAGAGAGAAGAGGAGAAAATGAGGCCAGCCAGGTTTAGGGAGGAACTACCAGATGTATCGTATAGTTGTTTTCGCACAGCTGGCGTCCATGTAAGGGAAGACTGATGTCACAGCTGAGACACGCTGTCAGAACACACTTTGATGTTTGAGCTCCGAAAAAAAAAAAAAGCCAAAAGCCCCAGAAACGCCAGTCATTGCCTGTGAAATTATAATATGGAAACAGGTCCAGTTTGACATGCACCAGTTTCAGTATTTCTTATTAAAAAAGCTTCCTGGACGACGGGGGAATAGTTGAGCTCAATCATTAAACAGTCTGCAGATATTACATAGACGTCATTATGTAAAAGCTGGTAGCAGTCGCCTACCGTAACAATGGAATGAATTGTTAACTCAGCAGCGGAAAGGTCTTCAGACCCCAAAGGTGGACAGGATCTTCAGCTCCAAAACATTATAAATATCATTCGGGAGGTGAAACCTGAGGAGGTTTTGATGTACTCGCTCACCTCAGTGAATGCAATAGACTACAGTTGCTTGCTCATATCAAAAATAAACAGACCTGCGTGCCTTGCTGTCGTGGAGACTGGGCTGGTTAAAGGTTAACTACAAAGCCAAAGCAAAGCCTGGAGACTAAATACTCAAGGGGATTTCCTCATTCCTCTGGTCTGGGTTGCGATAATATCATACCTCATTGAGTTATTTGGAGTGTGACTGTTTCCAAATATAATGTGGGACAGGGCGAGGCTATTCTATCAATGGTATATGTTTGTAATCACTGTAGCAGGAGGGGAATGCAGAAAGGCTATCTCAAAATCTTCATTATTCACAGGAAAATGCATTTCAAACAATGGTCTTCTGTACTTTATGAGTCATGTGGCTGCATGACTTTTTACATTTTGCATGTGTTTATGTGCGTTAATGTGTGGAAACAAGCTTTCCGTGCATACACACACACACAAAGAGAAATGCATTTGTATTCCATGTGATTTTGTGAGAAAAATCCATGTCAAATCGTGCCAAGGAGCGTGTGGGTGGGTATGCACGAGGTCATGAGCCAAGTGTACAGCAGCAGACGGCAACAGCACGGGGTCATGAGAGAGGGTTGGAAAGACGGGGGCCCTCTCTGCTAACTGTCTGTCTGTAGGCAGTCCCTGAGAGGCCTCGCCTCTGAGAAGTTATTCCCCTGCTAACCACTAACCTGCTTAGTAGAGCACCACCTGCCTGCACAGAGGTAAAGAAAAGGGAGGGAGGGGAGCGGAGGAGAGTAGTCGTGTGGATACAGTGCATTCCAGGCAAGCTTCCACAAGTCTGTGTTGCGGAGAGAGAGAGGTGGGTGGCGGATGGAGAGAGAGGGTAAGAGACACGTTGGACAAGTAGATGTTGATAGAGGGCAGGGAAGAGGAGGGCAGAGGGAGAAATAAAGATAGAAAGGAGCAAATGAAGAGACTGACAAGACCGAGAAGGGCAAATGCAACTCACATCAACACTCCAGAGACTAAAGTAGAGAGAATATTAATATTACTGCAATGAGGAGGACTGCAAGATCAAGAATAATAACGTTTTACTGCTACGGCACTGAATCTGGCCTGGAAGTGATTAAGTTTCATTAGACACCTCTGCTGTTAAATTTAAAAATGTAATCTCTCTTATATGTAGTAGGGTTGGGGGGAAATTACAATACATACCATGCTAGAAAGATTTGCTATACCGTAAATACCGAGATAACCATCCCTTTAATATCTCTGGTTGTATTATACTGTATATTATATAATATGGCTGTATAATATTAGATTTTGAGAATGTTTGCATCAATGTAATGAAATATCTTGACAAAACAAAGGATAGGGCTAGCATTATTATACATTTTTCATATTGTAAACAAAAGCTATGAAAAGACCAAAACCAACAATCTGTTGTTTGTCCCTCAATACTCTCCGTCCTAGTTTGTGGCTATCAAATGCTAATACTTTTTACAAGCAGCAAAGCCACAATGTTATTCTCACAGTCTCTGATCACACCAAATTTCACCTGTACGTTCAACTCGGCCTTCGATGATGTAATGTCCACAATGTTGTGTTCACCATCGGCTGTTTTTGTTTTCAGGTCAGCCTTTGTGATCCGTTAGCTGTTAGCCTACATTGCTGTTTCATCAGTGACTTCCTATTGCTTAACCGGATGTGAATTGAGAGGTTAAAGATTGTGTCATGGGCATTATTATTCAACTGGTTTAGATGCTTTATTTTAATTTGTTTTATTTGATTTTTTCCTTCTCTTGTTGATTTTTTTGTTCATTTTTGCCTGTGATTTAATATAAATGTTACTTTTTGCAGGTTACCCAACCAGGAGGTTTATGGCACAGAGGAATATGCTATATCTATCATTGTGACATCAGTGACTTCGACAGCGACATCGGCTCTCCAGTGGGGTTTTGTCTTTGTGAAAGAAAGATATAAAGACAGAGATATCAGGATGAGAGAGGAAGGACAGAAGAAGACATGTAGGACCGCTGCTTGAGAGCTCTCCTCTTCTGTTGATCCTATTGACTGTGCGCTACGGCCTTCGGGGCTAGCAGAGAACGAATGAGTGATTCAATTATTGACAACGCAGATCGCTGCCCCATCATGAGCATATGCTCCTCTTTCATCCTCTCCCAGGCAGGCAACGCAGGGTTGAGGAGATCCAGGATAATGTTAGTGAATGTCTTTGATGCAAACCGCTTGAACCATTTTTCATTCACAAAGGCGATGGCAGGCTAGCTGATATTCCAACCTCTGATTTGCTGACGCACATCACAAATTTTAAAGCGTTAAACTCATTGATTGCAAGCCTTTCGAAATTAAGGCATGTCATTCTCTCTTTCTTTCATGCTACATTTTAATTTGCCACTTTAAATCCTTCTCAAATTGATTATTTTGACCAAAACCAGCCTAAATGTGTTTTTGTGTGTGTTAAAGTGAATCCTTTATGCTTGAATGTGATTGTTTGGTTTTAAATAAAGCATTTAAAATGTGTTACACAAACCTGTTAGTGAGGGCTACAACAAAGGACTGTATAAAACTTATCCTGTAGGGTTGGTTCTCATTCCAAAACTTTGCTCCAGGTGTGTCTGTTACACCGCAGACACAAAAGACTTATCTCCCTTTAAGACTTTAATGAACTTGAGCAACAGTACAACAACATGGGTGTGGTTATGTGTGTACAGTGCTGAAAAGAGAAATCAATAACATTGTGCAAGCTATCATATACAATACATAGAGCAGCATATATACTGTATAATATATATGCACTAAATCTTAAACCCCTAATAATTGCATAATCTTAATACAGTGTAACTACTTTGGCATGTAAACAAAGCACTGAATAATACAAACATGGAGAAAGAGCATTCAGGCAATCACTACTACCTAATCAACAACCTTCTAGCTAGCAGGTGCAGAGTCTAGCAAAGCATGTTAACTAATTTAAGCTAAATCGCCAACGCTAACATAAGGTCACAAGAATGATCAACTACTACAAAAACCGTATTGGATCAATCGTTACTGACTAATATAGTCTCTGGACGGCAGACGTCAACCTCTCCTCTCTTCACTCTCCACTCTCTTCTCTTGTGTGGCTGCTCTAGGTGTCCGGCCTGCCCAATAAGCAGCCTTTTGTACATTAAAATACAGGAAGTTTTTGAATATCTGATGCAAAAACTGATACAAAAACCACTATGCACTGAAACTTAACTATTACTGCTCCAAACATGTACACTGCACATTAAAACTGCATATAATACATTGGAAAATTAAGAAAAGCTTGAATTAGATAGCTGTTTCTAGAAAATATACACATACTAGCCGTGAGCAATACTTTCTTGGATGTTCATGATTGTGTGGTCATGTTGATTAAGTGTTAACCTGTGGCTGTTTCTCCCCCCTCCCTTTCTAAACCGCCAATGGTTAAGACCTCTTGACCCCCCCAGTCGAGTAGCCCCCGGGTGCGGCGCTGGCTCGCTCCTCCCTCTCTCCCTCTACATGTGTCTGATCAAATGCTCTGCTCCACTTCATCAGCTCTCAGTAAATCAATGGACATCACAGAGATGATCTATGACAGAGTAATTACACAGAGACAAAACACTCGGAATGACTCGGAGAGATGGGAAGGAGTAGCAGAAAGATACTGTACAATGGTAAGCTTTATTTTTGCCCTTTTCGTGCATACGTACTTATAAAGGGATTGGATTATATTTACCGTTGTGTTTAATTTCATAAGATGAAAGTTGTACATTACATAAGTTCAGTCCAAGAGCAGAATTTGAGAGCAACATCCTGGAAGGTGAATGAATATTGCATAACAGGTTTAGTCACCCAGAATGAACTGGTACACAACATATTGGGGCATAAATTGCTTCCTCTTTTCCACCATGTTTCTCCACTTCATGTTTGTTCTAACCACCTCTCCCTCTTGCTCCAACTGCATATCTACTGTAAGTCTGTAAAAATGACTTTCTCTAGGTTACTGGTTAGCAAGACCTGTCATAAAACAGGATTGTTGGAACACACTAAACCCACATGCTTCAAACATATGCATATCTGCATACAATATGTGCACATATATCAATTTGCGCAAAAAAACATTTGCACATGCATGCAAGCAGATGCACTACCCGAGGCTAGGGGAAAAAAAAAAAAAAAACAGGAATCACACTGTTACTGCATACAAACACAGACTGACACAAATGCTCGTAGCGTAATATGTAGAAGTCGAGCTCTGTTTTATTCTGGAGGGCTCGACAGCAGGCTACAAACAAGAGGACCACCAGCTGAGCTCTCTCACAGCAACGTATCTGCATACTGCAGTAAACAAGCAGGAGAAAAACCATCAAACTATCATTTATGTGTTTACTAAACCAAAGATGACTTTCTCCTGTGAAGCTACCTCAGAGGAAAATAATTGTTTGGTTAGATGCTGTTCTGCGACGGAAACTATTTAACTCTTCCTTCATAATGTGGCAGGGAAGCCTGAACAGCCGCTGACAGCCTCATTGTTGATCTTTTTAATGAGTAATGCATAAAAATAAATAACTAGGCTATTAATTAACTCTCCATGTGTGGTTGCTGTATAATGTCATGCATGCAAATAGCGTGTACAGTACGGTTTATGTGATTACTGCTGCAACTGTATATGGTGTGTGTGTGTGTGTGGTGCATTAACTGGACCATGAATATTTGTGAAAAAAAACATTAAATCATGATCCAGAAATGCATTTAAATAAAATGTAAATAAATCTTGGCAGCTGACATCTTAATTTGTACTGGTAGACATAATACAATTTCTTAAAACGACATAGCTAAGAATATTAGAGCATAGCAGATTACAAATACTTACTCACTGGAGCCTTGACGAAACGATGACTAACCACCGAGAGTAGCCTTTCCAATCATCTCATCCTTCCGTATGCAGACAACATGATGTTTCTATAATGGAATGAGCTGTTGCTTTGTGAGGCTCCAAAAACACTCCTATCCTTGGGCCACAATCGCCTCTTCAAACTGCTAATTGCCTCCAACATACAACTAGGACTGTGAATGCCGGTCCAAATCAGCGGCTGACCTCACAGCATGGCCCAGTCATCTGATTTGTGTTAGCTGGCTGCCCTCCGTCACACAGGCCAGCTTTGTGTGATGTTGCTACATTTAGGATATGTTCAGCACTCACAATTAAAAACCCCATCCCTGCATCGCTGTCTCTGGTGTTTAATATCAAATATACTATGAATGAAAGCCATTTGGGAGTTAAAGCAATTATATAATAATGACTGAGTATCCTGAATTAACGCTGGATGTAGTAATGTGTGTGTGTGTGTGCACAGGAGAGCAGCCTCCCTTGCATTGTCACTGATAGAGAGAAGCAAAAGGAAGAAGAGGACAGCACAGCTGGAGTATAAACAGCACACAGAGGCAGAGGAGTGTAAACAGTTTCAATGAAGCATCCTCTACACGCAGAGTCCACATTTCTATCCGTGGACGCACATTCACAAAAAAAAAAACATAATCTCCCACTGCATTAACCCAAGCAAACCGACGCACAAAGGACAGCGAGTGACATGTGAAAAGCAGAATAACACTCACCAGGCATTGTCAGAATTCCACAGAACAATCGAAGGCAGGCGGAGAGAGAAACCAAGGCTGAGCCAGAACAAGAGGGGAGAGAGGAAAAAAAAAAGAAAAAAAAAAAAAGAAAGAAAGGCAGGGATGGATGAGGGCAGAGGCGCTTTCAAAGCTCCATTTTTTTTTTCTCCTCCTGCTGCCGATGCAGACTGCCGCTCGCCTCTCTTCTTCTTTACTTGTGGTTCTCTTCCTCTTTCTCTCCCTGACTCCTTCTCTCTTTCCTCCCGCTGCTGCTTTAAGGCGAGGGGTGGAGAATAAGCGCTACAGTGCTCTCTCCCTCTCTCTCTCTCTTGCTGCCCCCTCTCCTCCTTTCTCTTTCTCCCACCCTCCCTTGCTCACCCTGCACAGAGCATGCCCTACTTCCTGTGTTGTCTCTGAAATGGGACACACTCTATTCTCTCTTCTGTTTGTTTTCCTTCACTCCGCGTGAATGAATTTAAGGGTACCCTGACACTTGACTCTGATTTGGGAATGACAATGATTTGTCCCCCTTTCTCCTCTGCTGTCTCTCTCCCCCCTCTCACTAACTCCAGCTAAACCTCTCCCTTTCCTCTGTCAGTGATTGACTGCACCTCCCATCTCTGTCTCCTTGCGCAGGGAGGAGCCTGCATATGGTGTGCGGGGGATCACATGCATGTGTGTGTGGTGCAGCCTAGCTTGGCCCTGCCCCCCCCCCTCTCTCTTGTGTTGCTCTGGTGGGAGTGTGTTTGTGCTCTTTGTCCTGTCAACTCTGGTGCGAGGTGTGCTGCTTTCCCTGCCAGCTACTACCGCTGCTTCTGCCACTGCTGTTGTTGGGACCGGGGTGCGGTGGGAGAGTGGGCGTGTGTTCGCATGTGGTGCCAACCGGCCCAGAGCGTGGACTCCGTTCAGCTGGGAGACTACGACTCATGCTGGGGCTCAGACAGAAAAAAGGACTGTACATATGAGGCTGGAGCTCAGCTTTGGCAAAGTGACTTGGCCGATGGGGCCAGCCAAAGGGTTGGTAGTAGTGAGGCTGGAATGTGGGTGGGAGGGTTTTACCATGCTCAATTTGAGCTAGGATTGGTAGACTGGCAAAGGAGGTAGGGTTGAGACTGAGGCTATTTCTAGAGCGTACACACTGGCAGAGCTGGCACAGGGGGATAAAAGGCCAAGCAGGACACACAGATAAGGCAGGGCAGCTGTGGAGAGCTAGTTCAGAAGCCTCTAATCTGCACTCCCTGCACGTCTGCAATGATGTCATCAAATATGACATCACCCTTACCCCATATTCTCCCGGACACATGACGCACACACATACACACACACCAGTGTGAGTATACACATATTGACCACACAATAGAGTGTGGAGGAGGGTATGGTAAGTATTGAACTCTGAGTTCACTCCCATTCTAAACAAAGGCACCGGTCACGGGCACATTGTATGGTTTAAAATTACAAAATCATAAAAAGTATCTCGGTAGCATGCAGCTGGCCACCTGTTTCCTCCTGAAGATGATAAATAAGAGTTCTGCTTTAAACGTCTCTAGTGATGAGTGATTATAATTTCACACAAAGCCCGTAAGGTTTGTATTGTCATTTTAGTCCCCGAGGTGTTGTCTGTACAGTTAGTATTAATACAACTTAGATGTGAAGCGTAAAGACTGTAAAGTAGATAAATACAAACAATGATTGCAAGTTCATTACAGCCTGTCTCAGAAGACTGCTGAGAATAAAACTACTTACTGTATCTGTAACAGCATTTGTACTTACTGAAACATTACAACATCTTATTCTTAAAAAGCTTTTTTACTTTATTTAATAGTAATAGTAGAGTCATGGACAGGAAAGGTAGGGAGAAAGACTGGGATGCAACAAAGGTTCCCAACCGGAATAAAATTGGGGACATTGAGGTTATGTGGTATGTGTATGAACTACTCAGCTACTTGATGCCCTGCAAATATCGATTTTTATGTAATCTCAGCACGGACTGTTATGGATTATAGATTAATTATTTATCCTTACAGTGAGAGCAGTGTCAGATGCAATCAAGTGCAAGAGCCCTGCAACTGAAGTATTCAAAAGTTTCTTTTTTTTGTATTGCATTTTGTTAAGGTAAGGTCTTTCTTTGATTGGTTCGCTCTAGAGACACATATCTGTGAGCGAATTTTTTTGAAACTACATAGGAGAGTTTCAAACCTGTCATGCAAAACAACTGTGATAGCTCAGCCTAGCTGTGGAAAAAATACATTTACTAACAAAACTTGAGTTATATCTTTATAAATTGCAGCAGAAATGTTTCACATTTGCAGTTAGGGTTGGGTGATGTACTGTATTAATTTGCAGGGAAACAAATAAACTCCTGAATCGACCACAAGCTTGAAAAGAATTGGATTAAATTTTTTGGCCATAACACTCAGCCCTATTTGCAGTCCATTCTCTTGACTAGATATTTCTTTTCTTTCTGCAGTGTGTAGTAGATAATAACTTTATTGATGTATGCACATACAATTAACACACAGTATGCACTCCCATTTCCACAGGATTTGAGGTGAAAGGTTATAATTATATTGATATTATTAAAATGTGTCAAAAAAACCAAACCAAAAAAACCCCCCTTCCTGCTGATTTTAACAATGAAGGTTTTTATACCACAGTGAAAGAAATGCTTATTATTTTAATGCCAAAAATCTGCTCTCACTGTTAATAGAAGCATGGCCATAACTATAATGGTTGTAATGTTATGTCTGGCTCCTTTTAGGGTCTCTTTTTAAAATTGAGCTTAATGAGGGTTTTATCAGGAGGACTTTTTCATTTATAACTTCTCTTCGCAATGCCTCTTGGCTCCTGTCCGTTCACATATACAGTTTCCCTCCATCATTCTATCAGTTTAAAATCTAGGAAGTAACTCCTTTCTGGTT
The DNA here is from genome assembly GCF_963924715.1 of Thunnus thynnus. Lineage (NCBI taxonomy): Eukaryota > Metazoa > Chordata > Actinopteri > Scombriformes > Scombridae > Thunnus > Thunnus thynnus. The sequence continues at coordinate 9,004,521 of NC_089535.1, forward strand.
CACTTAATCCAATTAAGTAAGCCTAAAGCTACCACTCCTCTCACTTCCCACACACGAGCCAATCGCTAATCACCATCCCTTTTATCAGTCCAATTAGCTGCACTTGTAGCACGCCGCTTCCAGCTCCTGCAGCTGATGCCAACATTCAATCACCACCTTCCCCGCCACCACCAGCATCAAGACTCCATCTACAATCAGAGTGATGATGATCTGCCGGGTTTTGTGTGGTGCTGGCCAGTCTTGTGGTTCATCTCTAAATGCTGGGCATGGACCCCAGATATCAATTTTTTACCAACAATGTTTTGTATCTATGAATGAGTCTATCCTGATTTAATTATCATAACATACATGAAAATGTAATGAAAGGAAAATATGGCTGCTCTATGACATTACCTTTTGATGACCAAACCATTTTCAATTTTAATTTCTAGGCCATCATTGAAATTAAGTGAGTACTGAACAGCGTATCCAAACTGCTGCCGTCAAATCAGATTTAAACATTGTAGCCTCATTATGTTAAAAGCTATCTAATCACAATTTTCCAAATACCTCTGAAGGTAGTATTGGTCTAACAATATACTCTCTATCTGCACAAGTGAAATTATGAACATAAACGCATCTAGAAAACTTTCCGCAGTTCAACAAAATTTTCATTTTGATGATAGGTCAAATAACTGTAAAAATGTGAAAGGTGTCACTAACAGTTAATTAATAAATAACTGCAGGTCCCTTCGACTCTATATTGGAGTATTTTAGCATCTTTAAACTAACTGGTTTGGTTTTAAGGCCAGCAATTTTACTGTTTTGCTTCAGTCTTAACACTCTTTCAGCTAAAAAAAGGTCTGAAAAACCCACTCTATGCTGCATTGAACTGCTGAAGGAGTTGGTGGAGACCAAACCGGAGCTACAAGGAGAGTGAATATTAGAATTAGATCCGCTGGGTGGCCAGAAACACAGCTCTAAATTGATGCTAATGTTGCTCCCTATCTGATGGATGTGCAAATGTTTGCTAAAACTTTCAACATTATCAACTTCATAAGGTGGTAATATGTAAATGTTGTGTCTACAGCTTGTTGCACTGCCCCAAGTTACTCTATAAGGTGTGCACTACTGTAAAGTACAAGATATTTGTGAAGAGTGAAATGCTAAGCACTCTGTCACTGTATTATTAAATGTAATTAAATGTATTTAAATTGAAAAATATGCTCCATAGAAAGGACACAAGTGCAGTTTGAGTGCAGGGAGCTATTTGAGAAGGTTTGTAAATGCATCCAAAGATGAATGTCTGACCCAGACGCAATCCAGCTCACAACGACAGTACACAGATAGCGTAGCCTTTAAAAAGGTTACTGAGATCTGTCTGTAGCCGTCTCATCTCTCCTTAACTACAGTGTTTGTGCCTGTATTTACAGTTCTCCATGGAAGAGCATTCACTGCAGTGCAATGACAGTCATCAATAAAGAATGTAATTTTGGTTATTTTGTAAATGTTAATGTGAGTGACATGAGAGCACACGGTAAAACTGAATGCACCTTTTGACTTTTGAAGTAACCCAATCACATGCTAAAAGGACGAGCTATGAGCAGGCAGAGAGGTAAAGCAGGCAGCTCGGCACCTTGGTGCTTAAATGTTTGTTTCTATCTAGGTCAGACTGCACCAGCGGAGCTGTGCTGCTGTTACGCCACATACACCACCAGCTTCTCTTTTAATTGAGTTTAATTCCGTTGAGCCATATGAGGTAAATATTACGCAATAGTTCTGACTGAGCAAGTATTAGTTTTTTATCAAAAAGAATGACAAATAACGAGCACTGCCCGTTATTAATCATTATACGAATGTGAGTCTATCTACTGTATAGATGTGTGATGTGGTGGTCATATTAATGCCTAGAAAAAAAGGCTATGTTTGAGCCATTTAAGACTTAATAAAATAAGACTAAAAGATTTAAATATCAAAGAATATAAAATAGCAATACAGAGTACATACTGATTACAGGACCAATATCAGTATTACTGTAATTTAGCGGAGTTGATCCCAGTTTAGCCTGTTCTTCCTCAATAACGACAGGGGTCACACTGACTGTGCCTTAATGCAGACACACCCACACACCACGACAGTCTGACCTTGATGAGGCGCCGTCTGGAAAAGGCACAGTGAGTGGTGGATAATGAAGCACACCAGAAGCCCATCAAGCTTCATCACCGCTGAATCCAAGTTTCAAGTGCTCTACCACACCAAGGTTTCGTCTTTATAACATAACAATCTAAGATATCTATACAGAATAAAAATAACAGCAGTAAAAAAAAAGAATTAAGAACACAGTTGATCTAGTCAAAACACAGTGGGGAGACATGAGTTTTACACCTTGAAGGTTTCCAATGATGCAGCATTGCTAACACGGACAGGAAGGCCATTCCAAAAGAATGAATGATTTTTTTTTTTTGCAACTGGAGTCTTGTGAACAAAGATTGTGCACTGACTTGTATGAGGTAATACAGTGTGACATGTAGTCAAGTGATTCCTTGATCTCCTTTACCCAGTTTGAGCACACGTTTACTCAGAGCATCCAGAGCATTTAGAGAGGCTGGCCTGTCTGGACGAACAGAGCGAGAAGCATCAGACTGTGTTTTGTTGCTGCAATGTGAGCTAGCTGTGACTTGGATCAGTCCGTGTAAACTCAAGAGGGACCGGTCCAAATTTGGATGGAAAGCTAGCTTGCCTATGATGTGCAATTGAGCAATCCAGGTCACTGCTGACTTGCATCTGCAGAAACACAAGCGAGGGTGACACTTATCAGTCTGCTGAAATCTAAAAAAAGAGGTTGCCTTTTGCATATTATCTGAACATCCAAGATAGGCAGATGGTAACTGATAAAATCCTTCCTTCCTCCAAGTGCTATAATTATAGTAAATTATGATGTTGTGCAAATTTCACCTTACTTTTGCTCTTAGTATCATGTTATGACATAGTTATTACTCTACATGGTCTTCTCACAGAATAGAAGTGACACTATGTATCTCCCAAAGGCAAAATCTCTTGAAGCCAGTGCCTCACATCTCCATCTCCACACAGAATCATATACTTGCAGAAAACAGACACAGAAACAACAACAAAAAACAAACTACTTCTCAATCTTAGTTTACATTGCCTGCAACTTTTTTTTTTGCCCCATTAATACTGTCAGAGTAAAAACTCAGATGTAAGTGTTGTAATTTTAAGATATATCATTTATTTGGATGACCCACCAAAACTGATTTGCCAATAAATGTATTTTCTTTTTTTAAATTTTATTTGTGCAAGCATTATTTCTATCTTTCAAAGCTCAGCTGGAAATGCAAGTGAAGCTGCCAGCACGTCCTCACAAGAAAAATGACAGTATAGGTCTAAAATTAAGGCTGGCAAATATTACCTGTAGTTACTTTACTTTATAGCTACTAGTGGCTATAATAATTATGACACAGTTCAGATGACATCAATATAAAGTGACTTGATAAGATGATTTTTCCCTCATTAGAAGGGTTGGGTGGATGGTTAGGAGATCACTGTTCGCGTCCCATTTCCAACTACGAGTGTCATGTTTCCAACCGCGAGACGGAACATTTTTTTTTAAAAACCATAAGGTTGTGGTGTTTACTGTTGCCATGATCACAAAGGCTCAAGTCATCATTTTTAACCCAAAACATGATCTTTCCCTAAACCCAACCAAGTTGTTTTTGTGCCTAAACCCAACCAGACCTTAACCATAATTATTTTTTAACAGCAATTTGTAATGCTTTTGGAAAGCCAGGGTGCATCGCGACATCAGCTAGATGGAACGTCATCTAACTGTAAGTCGTTTTTGGCGGTCTGAATTTTAGACCTATATTGTCAGTTGTTTTTATGAGGATGTGTTGGAAACTGCAGATTAATTGAAAAGTCTGATATGCTATCATACTGTAGCGACTAGAAAAATTCCTTCTCTAATTGGATGTTAGCTCTTGAATGCAATGATGTTTTGCGGCAAGTTCTCAAGTGATTAATATGTCATTGCTTTTCATCAGCACATTATCCCCCTTTAGGGATCAACCACCCCAATAAATCATCAACCTGTTGAAAACGCTGGTGTATCTGACTCTTTACTCTTTTACCATACACTTTACCTCTTTTCCTCTAATTTTCATAGAGTGAAACTATGACAGAGATAATGATGCTCCAAGAAGGCTACATAGTTTCTCATATTTATAATATCTGTGCATGATAAATAACTAAAAATCCTGCAACCAGGGTAGATTAAAGAGAGGCATGAATGAGTAAATGAGTGTTTGCATGCGTACTGAGCAGTCCTCTAAAGGGATGCGCAAGGCGCTGCTTTGATGGGGCCTTCGGTATTCTTGTCACGCCCAAGGCCCTATCCATTACAGCTCATTACCCGGGAGAGAATGAAAGAGAGGAGACCCTTGGCCATACTCGCCCCAGCTCACAGAAAGCCCAGCAGGGTTAAACATTGACTGAGCCACCAAAACCCACCATCTGGGCAGGTGTCAACACCAATAAGATAGCTCCAGGTATGATTCTGCTGCAAAATATGCAGAAAATAAAGTGATCAGAGTAGTAATATACAGCAAAGCTTCCTAGATTACTAACATGAACCTCAGCTGTCACAATGTAAATCTCACACATTCTGTCTATTTACTACAGGGATGAGGGATGCACATTTTCCCTTTATGGAAGTAAATAACAAGCAAAATATTTTCTTACTATGCTGTGCTGAGAAGTGTAACCAAGG